>NC_060268.1:6714755-6813570 GCF_021613505.1 Equus quagga | reverse complement strand
TATGTTTAACAGATGTAAGCTATGTATATATTGAAACGCTGGTTATAATAAACTCAGAGTGGCCATCAGCCCTCTCCGCATCTATCCTGATGTGTACATTGGATTGCGACACCGACAAACTGAAACTGCAACGCCAGCCTGACCAGGTCTCTGACGCCCAACCTGGAGCTCTGAAGCCGAGATTCCTGGTGAAAGCGTCCTGCATTGGGCAGCAGTGGCCAGGCCCGAGCAGTGGTCTTACTTGGCCATTGGCTGAGGAGAGCACGACTCCACTCAAAAGCTGAGGCAGACGTGCAGGAGGCACAGCTGGCCACGCTCGTCACAGCTGGGCAGTGAGACCCCCTTGAAGGAGTGCCCATCTGCTGCGAGCCCGAACGCGTGTGCCGCAGCCGTTGTCGCTATTCCAGGCACGGACAGGCTGTTCTGTAAGGACGGGGCGAGGCACCAGGCCGGGGACGAGGCCAGAGGCGGGCCTCGTGCGTCTCTCTGGGGAGTTCAGATCTTTCCCCATAGACAGCAGAGGCCCTGGGAAGGTTTAAGTAAGGAAGCAGTGGAAGCAAATCTGTGTTCTAAATCTCTTCTGCAGCATGATAATGAAGCCTGGATGCAGGCCATTGGCCAGGAGCTGTTCCGGAAAGCCCCGGGCGAGCATGGACAGAGAGCCTGGCTGGGCCTGGGGCGCAGGGCCCACAGAGAGGCCAGGAAGGCAGCACTCAGGCTGGGATGACCCCTTAGCCTGGAGGAGGAAGTAGGAGCAAGCAGCCTGGGACACCTCCTAATTTTCTATGCACATAAAATTTCCGCATGCTCTGAGAATAAGCTTCAAGGGAGATAATAAAATGAGGCTCCCTGCAAACTTCTACCACTCTAAGTGTAAAGTCGCCCGATTACCGCAGCCAGCTTCTTGCTGCTCTCCCTGTAATCCAGTTCTGGCTGCGATTACATAGCGCTGCGCCTCACGCTGGTGCCAAGCGTCAAACAAACAGATACCGACGATTCAGTGTGATTTGGCGCGTGGGAGGAGTCCCAGGAGCTCAGTCCCAAAGGGAAGCCTTCCATCGGCGGGCAGAGAAAGTAAATGCAGAGAGTTAAACGTTAAAATAACAGACACAAAAGTAAACACCTCCCCCCAACACACACACACACACACACAAAATGGAGTGCTAAATGTGGTATTCACTGGCATTGAATTTGAAAGAAAAATAAAATGCCAATTAACATTGGGTTATGATGTTATTTGAACTAAATCTTTAATGAAACCTTGATACATAGTCCACAGGTGAATTGAACATGCACGTAAAGCCATTCACTCCCTGATCCCAGGCTGCTCAGCGAGCATCCTTCTCCAAAAACATAGGCACGTTGGCGCCTCTGACTTCACTCACTCTCTGTGGAGCCGTCTCCTCTTCCCTCCGTCCTGAAATTTCTTACTCATTCAACAATGTTCAGCCCAAATTTTACCTTTTCTGAGTGTGTGTTGCTCATGTTCTCCCATGAAATGAATTAATTGCTCATCTCTGCCTCCATGGACATTTACACATACAGATGTAGATATGGAGATAGACATATACGTATAGATATTTAATTTTAAATTCTCAAAAAATTCACTGATATATTTTCTGGGTCCAGCAACATGTTTGAAAAAATAGTAGTTAATGAATAATTTCAATTAAGCTGATTCCATTGGGGACGGTCACTTGATCACATTAAGTAGTAGAAAAAAGTATGAATGAAATATAATGTAGAGATAGAGGGAGAAATGAAGAAAATAAGAATAGAGGAAGATTTCACAGTTCTAATCACAAAGTTCAGAAATTTGTTACACCCAACTTATGTCTAAACCCTATTTATCCCTCAAAATGAAATGAAAATAAAGCTTCCTTCAAAAGTTTTTCTTGATTCCTCCTCAGATTTAAATAACTATTTTGACTTTCATATAATTTCAAAGTTTTCTTCCTCAAGAACTATAATTTCATCTCCATTATTATTTATTTACATTTCTATATGTGTGTATACATTTATATATATTTATCTAATAATAGTCTCTTTTCTTGTTAAATTACATTACAAGCCCCTTGAAAGCAGGTTTCTTATAGAATTCACTCTTTTGTTCCCAACTGCACCTAGTACAATGTGTTATGATATAAAGCAGTATTAAATGTTTGGTAAATGCACTAATGAAATAAAATTTTCTCTTTTGGAGTATTTTCTGACATAAGATGCTATCTAGCAGGTTTTCCAGCCCCAGCACTATTGGCATTTGGGGCTTCCCTGAAGATTTCATTGAACAGCTGGACATTGTTCTGTGCACAGGATATTTCAGCAGCATCTCTGGGCTCTATCCACTAGGTGCCCGTGGCTCCCAGCTCCCTCCTCACAGTTGTGACAATCATAAATGTCTCCAAACATTGTCACATGTCCTCTGCTGGGGGGTGGGGACGTCAAGCAAAATTGTTGAGAGCCACTGATTTTACAATTGTCTACTTACTGTTAATTTAGATAGGTAATAATCACTCACTGATACTTGAATCATGCAGTGGACATGTAACCAAGGTGGGAGTCCACGAAATTGCAACGTGTATTTACCTGGAAAAGGAGAAAACAGGAGGGAGACAGAAACTCAGAATTGGTGAACATTGCCGCTGCACATTCTTTTCATAGTACACATTTTTGTAGTGATATCAACTGACACAACAAATATTTTTGGGGTCAAATGGACAACTTTGTGACTGGATTTCTTTATATGTCAAAGAAAGCAAAATTTATCCCTGACCTGTACAAAACGTCAACCCCTATGGAAGTATACAAGCTTAAGCTCTCAGCACTGAGGCATAGTGTTTTGATTATACATGGTATTTTCATATATATATAGATATTAATAAAATTTTCTGAGTTAGCATTTTGTTTCCTCCCTGCTGTGGATGATTTAGTCTATTTATCAAACACTTATTAAGCAGCAGATTTTTTTCCAGAAGTTCGGTTGGCAGCGGACAGCTGAATAGACATGATCACAGCTGTCAAAGAACTTGTATTTAGTGGGAATAAGCCAGCCTATAAAATAAAATAGCAATATACTGTACTTAGCTCCATGATACAGATGAAAATACTGTAGTGGCGTAGGAAAGACGCTCTTAGCTCAGTTGTAAAGGCAGAGAAGGAGGCTGCTGATGGTTTTTAAGCAGCAGAGTGATATAGCTGTGAACGTGTTGTAGATAAAACTTCAGGACTGGAGGCAAGAAAACCACTTCAAAGCCTTTTACAACAATCTAGAGAGGCTATGTTAAAGGCTGAAATAGGCTGGCGGTAGAAGGCTGGGGAGAAAAGACAAGATAAACTTGAGAAATGCTTGGAGACAAACAGCATTAGAATTTCAGGAATGACAGGATGTGATGTCTGGGGATAGAAGGAGTTAGATGGTCTCCCCAGATTTTAGCTGTGGGTGAGGGGTGGTCAGGAGCACTACTAATTGAGACATGAATAACCGAAGAGGAGGAGCTTTCGGGAAAAAGATGATGATGGGTTCCCTGAGTTTCCACGGGCAGCACTGCACATGGCTCAAATTTCACCTGGTCTGAGTTTAGGAAGTGCAGAAGCAGTAAAGGCAAATATCAGGGTTGAGTCAAGGTTAGGGTGGCTTTTTTTCTTCTTGTTTTGTCAGTTGATGACTCAAGGGTCTTAGCCTGTCTAGAAAAGTAAAGTCATAAAACCCCACTTAGACCCTGAGGAGCTCCTGGGGTCAATACAATGGAAGTTTACAGAATTCCATAGAGTGGTGTCCTGTACAGATCTTCCTCAATCTTTTTAATAGGATTATGTCCTGATAAATTTATTGTAAATTGAACATACCGTAAGTAGAAAATGCATTTAATCCGCCTAACTTACCAAACATCACAGCTTAGCCTAACCCACCTTAAACGTGCTCAGAACGCCTACATTGGCCTACAGTTGTGCACCTAACGCAAAGCCTGTTTTATAATAAAGTGTTGACTGTATCACATAATTGATTGAGTACTACACTGAAATGGAAAAACAGAATGGCTGTCTGGGTTCAGAATGGTTGTAAGTGTACTCGTTGTTCACCCTTGTGATCGCGGGGCTGACCGGGAGCTGCCCTCACTGCCGCTGCCCAGCACCATGAGAGAGGATAGGATCATATATTGCCAGCCCAGGAAAAGATCAAAATTCAAAGTCTGAAGCATGGATTCTACTGAATGCTTATCGCTTTTGCACCACTGTAGAGTCAAAGAATCATAACTCAAACCATCGTGAGTCAGGGGTCTGTGTGTTGTGCTATGAAAAGTCTGGATGAGAAAACAATTTGCTTTCAGCAAGTGAGGAACTGAAATTTAAGATTTCTGGTTTATGATAGTACTAGGTGGTAACAAGGTTTAGGCTGTCCCCGTGGTTGTGAGTAAGGTGTGGAGTCAAAGTAGCTAAGAAATGGCTAGAAAATGGTGTTCAGAAAAAAACATCCACATGAGACTTGCAGTAAGCTAGTGTTACGGCAGGATTTAGAGTAAAGAATATTTAATGTCAACACTTTTGTTTTTGAGGAAGACTGGCCCTGAGCTAACATCTGTGCCCATCTTTATATGCAGGATGCCACCACAGCATGGCTTGATATGCAGTCCGTAGGTCCACACCTGGCATCTGAACTGGCGAACCGCGGGCTGCTGAGGTGGAGTGTGAGAACTTAACCACTATGCCACTGGGCCAGCCCCTAATGTCAACATTTTTGATGCCTGCCCAGATCCTCAGTATTGGAGAGGAGTAGAAAACCATATGGAGAGGACTTCCAAAGAAAATGAGACTTGTGTTTACTCCCCCAGTAGAGGATGAACACTGATTTAGAGCTTTCTCTCTGCACTGAGGAGGGAGTCAAGGAATTGCCTTGAGAGAAGAGAGAACTTCCGTTTGAAAGAATGACAAACTTATCATGGGCTGACAAACAAATTGGGAGAAGAATCAGAGCGGAAGCAACGCTGGCTCACTGATATGGACTAACACAGATTTGACTGTTTCACATTCACTTCAATGCTGTTTGGGAGCTACTCTATGAAGAGCATAAGTCAAAATGTTCTTTAAAATAAGACCAAGACTTGGAAAGCACCATAAAATTAAATTTGTCCTGACTGAAAAACAAAGCTGATTTAGAGACAAAATTTGTCATGGATAGTAGAGACAAGTGCCCATTTTCATGGTGCAATTTTCTTATAATGTATTTAAGTTCCTTAAGGCTTATATAAAGATCATCAAAACTCCATTCAAGCATGCTCCTCCATGCAATAGTGCTGAGGTGCTTCTCTCATAACAACTTGCTTTAAGATTCTTGGGATCAATAAGCAGTTGGAACTTTAGGAATATGTCAAGGTATGGTAATTAAAACGAGACACTGACTAGTGGAAGCATTGAAGGAATTAATTGAACGGATGCAGGAAAAGCAAGCGAGAAGAGATTATGGTAGACTTTGTGTAAGATAATGTCCACAAAGTCTTTTAAGAATGAAAATTATTGTTGGGTCGCTAAAGGAAATTGAGTTACCATAGCTGTGAAAGTCTAATTCAGTGTGACAGAAGAGCACATTCTACCTTAATCTTGTGAAGAATGTACGATCCTGGAATATGTTCCCAAACCCAAAGATTGAACTCCAAACCCAGTTGCTATAGATCGTCATAGCTTTACAAGTTTATTTGTTCATTCCTTTCTTCCTTCCGAAGAGCCCATGAAATAGAACCAGTAACATTCACATTGCACAGGTTGAAAAACAGAAAGTCAGAGAGTTTTCCTGATTTTCCAAGGTTACACAACTAGAAGTTCTAAGATGAAATGCAGGTTTCCTTCTTTTAATTACAGCCCCTAACAATGACCCCCCACTTAGGCTCAGAGCTGAACAGTTCTTTGCAGTGATCCTTTGGTCACTCTTTTCATGTTCCCGTTAACACTATG
Source organism: Equus quagga (assembly GCF_021613505.1). Taxonomy (NCBI): domain Eukaryota; kingdom Metazoa; phylum Chordata; class Mammalia; order Perissodactyla; family Equidae; genus Equus; species Equus quagga. The sequence continues at coordinate 6,807,624 of NC_060268.1, read as the reverse complement.
ATGGCTCACTAACAAGAGGAAGAAGAGGATATAGATTCAGAAAATGAAAGAATAGATTTGACATAAAAAGATCTCATTGCTGAGTAGTTTTTAGATGCTTCATCCACAAAACCTGGATATAATTTTATTGGTGAATTAGGATCAGGCCTTCATAATCTCTCAGTGCTCAGTCCTGAGGAAAACATTCTATGCTTAAAGTACTTAGAAGTCCTTTGTCTTCTACTGTTCATTCTCTCACTCAACGAGTATCTATGGGGCACCTACTATGTGTCAAATGGTAACCACAACATTGAATGAAACAGACAAATTTCCCTCACGTTCATTTTTACACGGGAAGGATACAGGCAATAAACAAGATGAGTAAGTAAAATATATGTTATACATAGGCTGGCGATGAGTGTCATGGAGTAAAATAAAGGAAGGAGAATGAGCAGGGTTGAAAGGGGGTGTTGCAATTTTAAATGCAGGCAAACCTTAATGAGAATGTGACATTTACAAGAAGTCCCAGAAGAGTTGGGGTGATGAGTCATGCCCCACATGAGAGAAGATTCTAGGCAGAGCACGCAGCAAACACTAAGGTCCTGAGGATGGAGCAGGCCTGATGGGTCCTAGAAGAGAGGAAGCTGGGACGGTCAGCTACAGTGAACAAGCAGAGAGTAAGAGGAGGCAAGACAGAGAGCCAGGTGTGGGGCTCAGCAGGCCTATCATCCGGGGCCTTGCAGCCCATTCCCAGGAATTTGGCTCTTTCTCAGGGAGATGAGAAGTCATGTGAAGGTTTTGAACTGAAGTATCACTATCGGACACATTTTAACAGGCTTCTGTTGTTTACAATAGACTGAAGGGGGCATTGGCAGAAACAGGGAAACCGCTCAAGACTGCTGCCAGCATCCAAGCCAGCCATGCTGGAGTTCTGGACTAGGGTAGAGCCAGCGGAGGCGACGAGCAGCTGGATTCCGCACCAGTGGTGAAGGGAGAGCTGCCAGGAGTGGATAAGGGATAGCATGCGGCTCCTGGGAGGGAGATAGGAATAAAAAATGACTCCGAGTTTTTTGACCTGAAGAATTAGAAGGATGAAGCTACCCTTAAATGAGGCGGTTAAAGACAAAGGACTGTCACTGGGGCTCTGAGCGCTTCTTGCCAATAGTAATGTCTTAGGATAACCTGGCTTTTTGCGTCTTGACATTTTGTTTTCTTATTGTTGGTTTAGTTCCAAGTTATATCAAACCATCTCATGCATTATGTCTATTAATAATAAATATCCCCATTCTTTTCACATTTCTTCAGTATGATCACATAATGAAAGAATAATGATGTTTAACTCGTGTTTGCTTCTGCCGGCTGAAAAGGCTGTGATAATTTTAGTCTCAGCAGGGAATCGGCCCCTCTTGACCATAACTGTCTTTTCTCTTTATTTTACCTATCGATTTAGTAATTCTTAGAGACTAGTGAAATGGTAACTTGCCAATTTTAAGTTTCCTGAACTTTATAAGTAAGAAGATGCATAGAGGGATACAGATAGCTCTTTAATAAATTACAAAGTATTCAACTCTTTTTTCGCATTCATTAAACGACAATGGCGAGCTTCAGAAATAATAAATCGATATTTTTTTAACTCGGCATCTCATTTAGAATTTTAAAATGTTTGTGAAAATTATTCACTTCTTTATTACAAACCGTTTCACTACTGTCATTTCTACATGTTCAGAGGAAGAACTCCTGTGTCTACCATTTTTAACACAACTATTTGGCCAGGAGCTTATGATTAAACCGAGCAAATGGCAGTGAACATTCAGTACCAGTCACTCTCAGTGAGCTGAACCCCCGCGGGCACTTGGTTTATTTGCACATTCCAACTTAGTTGTCTTTTTTCTAACTTGAAAATTGTTCTGTGCTAAAAAAAATTAACGATGTAAAGAATGAGACAAATTGAGGAAACCAAAAATGTTTGTACATCATAACTGTACAGCACTGCTACTTTTTAAAAAAATTTTCATAACATATTTTATTAGCCCAATAGGTACAAAACATTGTCATTTCGACATGTGTTCAACATAAAAAAAATTGCTAATGAGATACAGTGGTCCTCTTTGAGATGTGTACTTACACTATTAACGATTGGACTTAGAACAAAATGGTATCATAGTAGGTACAGTTAAACATAAATGACTAAGATAGAATACTTAAATGTACTTTTATAATTTTACTAAATCAGAGCAAAAATTACCTATAATATTCAGAAAAAAATGTGATTTTTCTATTTCAGTGACAAATTTAATATTGTAGTTTTCAGGCAAACACAGGCATTAAATTTCTTAATTCAATGTTAAGTTATAGGTAGATATTGGAGAAAAGATTCTGAAATATCATGAGAATTATGTCATTTTTCAGATTGATCTATATTTTATTTTCTACAAAATATAATGTTAACAGTTAGATCACTTACTTCTCAAGAGCAATGTTGCTAAAAAGTTTGATAAAGTAGCTTTGACAAAATTAGCCCAAAGGAGCCATTTAAGATCACTGCAATATTTTCCACCTATTTCTTCTTTTAGCCATAAGACTTTTCAATAATAATATTAATTTTTAAACTCCTCCTAAAAGTTACATTCAAAATGGACACTCCTTCTGTCACATTTAAATCAAGAATATTAAATCGATAACTCACAACTCTACAACTCAGACTCTGTCCCGATGTCGGCTCGGGAAATTTAACCAAAAGTGAACCTATCTTTGGAATCTACATCAGCATTATCTCAAAATTTATTAACAATAGCCATAAATACAAATATTCAAGAAAGAACAATTACTATTATTTCATCCTGTTTCTTCTCAGTTTTTCACAGCAAAAGTAATTTAAAGGACCCTGAGACAATTTTCTCCAAAACTATATTCCTCACAACCGATCAGAGTCCCTTCACAATCTAGCATTACACTCATGTTTTAGATTCAGCAACTAAGTAAGTGAAGTAATACATTGTTTGTTCTTATCAATTTACATATTTGGACCACTTAGTCAATATTTTTGTCACTGTTAACTCAGCATCTCACTGAAAATAAATTATTTTGAATAAAAAATGAGATACAGAGAACACGAGAGCCCTACACAGTAATGAGAATAAGTACAGAAAGATTCTTAAGAGGAAAACAAGCAGACATGAACAACAGATCCTTCCACTTTCAGATTTTGTCTAGATCTGGCTGTGCCCTTTTCCCCCTCTAACGCCAGCAGGAATTGCAATCACATACTTTCTTTACTACTGTTTTTTCTTAGGCTAGGTTCCCATATAGCAATGTCTGAGATAACAGCATGGCTGCAGGAGCAGAAATGAGGGACTGGAGGAGTGACACAGGGAAGGAGGGGATGTTAAAGCGTTGGTGCAGTATTGACTTAGCCACCACTGCGTGCGTGATCAGTTCTCATTATTGCTGGATCTGCTGAGGAGCCTTAGGAAAAGTATCTCAGAACCAGGCCCTCCAAGGATGAAAAAGGGAAACATTTATTTGCCATTCTCTCTCCTCATGGAATAAAAGATTGGTCCATGGGACATTAACTCTTTAGTGCTTCCAAGTTGTGCGTGTGTGAGAGACGGGAGATTCCTGGAAGTTCTCATGTCAAGGCATCAGACAAGACCTAGGGCAAGAAGCAAGAGGTGCAACGTATGTGCGTGACACGAGAAACTCTCAAGTTTTCCCTACTCAAAATTAGTTGCCACGGCTACGCTGGTATGTGAGATGAAGCCAAGAGGATGTGAAGTGCTTTAAAGAGGCATTTTATACAATCCACCGTGCCCCACTCAGATATGTAGATACGTGGAGGCTTTCCACTAACCCCAATCCATCCTGCAGTCCTCTTCAGCCTGATCCGAACTGTATGAGGTTTCATAAAAGACCGTTATTGTGACTAATTACAGTCCCTGTCCTGTAACTCACCCTGAACCCTTAACTGGTGTTCACCATTTTCCTCCCATGCTTCTCCTCCATGCATTCTAGATTTCTTGATCCCTCATTTCTCACATTAACTGTTCAAGCGTTTTTCTCTGATGGTAATAACTGAGAGCCTCAGCCCTCAAGGGATCCCTCAATTGCCTTGCCCTTGGGGGCCATAGTTACTGCAAGTAGAAGTTAGGATGAATGGGGTCCATCTGATTTCCACTTCTTGGTTCCCAGCTGAGTGTTTTTTAGGATGTAGCACAACATATCAGTCATTGCTTCGATGCTATGCCATACCCTGGATGTAGAACTCCAGTCTTTGGTGATAGTTCCTGTGCTGGCATCTTAGCTGAAATGCTATGAGGTCAATCTATGGTTCCATCAGTCTAAATGTTTCTGAGTGATGAGATCCATGGGGAGACCAGTTGGTGGGTCCCATAGTCATGTGCATATTGTAGAATCTTTCTTATTGTAGATTGAGCCCCTCGTTCTATATAATGTTGTGCAGGTGCCATGCTAATAGATCAGGGTTCTGTAAGCTCTCATATGGAGGTGCTGTCTGGCAGCACTTACTATCAGTAATAGGCCCCTGTTTTCAGACAACTGGTAAGTAACAGTCCCCAAATCCTATCCCTTGGGTATGCTTTCTAGGACTGTTTCCAGTATCAATCCTCTCACCAAAAGTAGAGCCTAAACCCAACACCTAACCAAGGAGGTTCTTTTGGAATCCCAGGCAGTTGGAGTGAGGAAAGGAGCAAAAAACAATATAAAGATGGTTATGGCACTGGCTACAGCTAAGGGTGATTCAGCACTCGATGCCACCAAAATTTTCTGAAGAGCCTTATAAAATGTGCCTCAGAAGCAGCCTCCCAGGGGACAAATGAAGGAAGCATTTATCTACTGTTGGCTCCTGTCCCTCATTGCTAAAGTGTTGCCCCATGGCGTGGTCACTCTCCCATCTTTTCAAGTAGTGCATTCACAGGACCAAGTGATTCCTGCAGGCTTCTCAGTGGGCTTCCTACACTGTGTCTTCAGAGAAGCCCTGGGACAGGAAGTGAAAGGTGCAGGGGATGAAATTAAGGTAAGGTGCAGTCAGGTCAACCTGTGCAAAGCTTGTCGAAGACTGCGCAGAGCCAATGCAGCATGGTGAAATAGTGGGGAGGGGCAAGGGGCGACGACGCGGGCACAAGAGTTCTCTGGAGGCTCCGTACTCTCCAATGCTTGAGGTGGACGCAGTGAAAGTGAATTCTCATTCTGTAGTTTCTCTATCAGTATTTCTTTTTCTTCCTCCAAAGTGCATCAAGTTGAGCCTTCAGTATATTCTCTATATATTCAGAATTGTATAAATATAATCTAATAAGGCATTAAGTTAAGTACTACTTTAAGAAAATAAATGGCAATTATAAGACATGTCTATAATATACAGTAATTTTGAATTATCTTCTTAGCCAACGGGAGGATTTGTTCCACTGAAAGTTAGTAGATGAACTTCCTCCCTCTAAAAATAATATTAACTAAGCCTTGAAAATTAGTTTATTCTCCCGCATAAATAGTTTAGGGAGAGTCTCAAAGCAAAGAACAGGGGTTTGGCAATTCATCTAAGGGAAATTCATGTTTTTCAATGCTTTTGCATCAGTGGTTTGATGAAGCAATTGTTTTTCTTCTTGTTTTCCCTTTCAGAATAAAATTAGATAAATTAAAGGCATTAATGATTATACTCTTTTGATTTCATGGTATTTTTGCCATAATTATTGGGTGAGCTAAAACAATATCAAACTAGTTAATTGATTTTTTGCTATCCCGTAGGCTTGTCGTTTATCCTGATTTAGTAAAGACACCAGGTGGCTTTATTTCATTTATTAGAAATGGATGTTATTCACTCTTCCATGATGTACCTGGGGCGTTGAGCTTTGGGATAAGGTTTGTGAATTGAATTATTATCACAATAAAAATTGTTTTCTGGCACACCTTGTTAGTAGTAACATAATTTATTTCCAAAGCTAAATAACATTAAAAACAAAGTTTTAGGGGCCGGCTCCATGGCCAAGTAGTTATGTTCTCGCGCTCTGCTTCCAGGGCCCAGGGTTTCGCTTGCTCGGATCCTGGTCGCGGACATGGCACTGCTTGTCAGGCCACACTGAAGTGGCGTCCCACATGCCACAACTAGAAGGACCCACAACTAAAATATACAACTATGTACTGGGGGGATTTGGAGAGAAAAAGCAGGGGAAAAAAAAAAAGAAGATTGACAACAGTTGTTAGTTCAGGTGCCAATCTTAGAAAAACAAAAAAACCCACAAAGTTTTAAATGGAAACTTCCTTTTAGGGATAATCAAGACAATATCAATGAAATGCCTACCACCTGCCATGGACTGAACTAGATTCTGGGGAAAAAACAATGGAGACAACTCAGTCCTTTCTCCTCACTGTGTAGCAGAGAATTTCAGTTCACTTTATAAAATTCAATGCTAGGGGCTGGCCTGGTGGCGCGGCGGTTATGTTTGCACATTCTGCTTCTTGCCAGCCTGGGCTTCGCCAGTGTGGATCCCGGGTGCGTAAATGGCACCGCTTGGCAGAAGCCATGCTGTGGTAGGCATCCCTCGTATAAAGCAGAGGAAGATGGGCATGGATGTTAGCTCAGGGCTAGTCTTCCTCAGCAAAAAGAGGAGGAGTGCAGTAGTTAGCTCAGGGCTAATCTTCCTCAAAAAAAAAAAAAAATGCTATCTTTACATTAGAATTTTATGACATTCCATGTGTATCCTCTTCTTCTGCTTTCTCTAAGACAAGTTGAACTTGAGCCTAGTAGAACACATTTACTAATTTTCAATAGTGATATATCCTGGACATATCTGGTGAGCATAGGCTTCATTTTTACCCATCCTTGTAGTCCCTTGCAAGCAAATGCCAAGTCTGTCCATTTGTGTCCACCCATGTGGTGGTATTTGCTTTGATTGAGCTTCCCCGTCATCATCATGGTCCGGGCCCTCGTGTTGCATAGCTCGGCTATGACAGTGTTTTCTTTTCCTGCTTCTGTCTTCTTATGTGCACCCCTCATGCACACCACGGTCTTTAAATTGGGTGACCGTACATTCCAATTTGCCTGGGACACTCTCATTTTTGCCTATTGTAATGACTGAGAACAGACCCTTTCAGTCTCAAAAATGATCCAATTGAGTGATAAGTCACATGGTCAAAAATCTTTCAATGACCAAGGCGAAACACCTTGTCCAGGATTCAAAATTTTCTATAATTTGACCGTAACATACCTTTAGACTTTGCTTAATGTATGTTCTCATTTCGAAACCTACCTCAGTCATTCTCCATCCGAGATGATTTTGGTGACCAACTCAAGTTCCTTGATTTCATGCTCTCTCTCCTGATCACTTCCACGTTTCCTTTGAACCACGGTAAATACTTCTTTGTCACTCATGTACAGACTTGTGACAGCCATGATATTGTTTTCTAGTAAAGATGGCTCTGATGCACAGCATTTGAGCGCCTTACGTGTTCTGCTAGGGGGCAATGTCGAGTAGTGTTTAATAGCGGGACTTTGGTGTCATGGTGCTTAGGCTTGAAGACTAGAGCTTCCAGTGCTTTCTACCGCTTAAGCTCTTTTTTCACTTCATTATACAACTTCTCAAGGCAGCAAAAGATGACTTATTAAACAAGGAAAGGGTTAGGAAATACTAGGAGCCAAATGACATCAGAGAATACTTCACAAATGCTACTCATTCCACCACCACTTTTTTCTCACCAATAAATCTCTACATATTTGGAGATAATATTACTTCTACAAAAATGTAGGAGCCAGGTATGTATTACAAACTGAACTCTACATGATTGAATGGCCCACCTTCAAGGAATGTGAGGGTGTGATGGGGTGGAGTGCTATTTTCCCCAGGCCCACATTCCGGTTGTCTGGTTTGATCCTGGGGACTTTCTTATCTCACTTGAGGGCAACTACTCCTTTATCCAGGGAAGTCCTTCTTCATCCCAGATTTGGTTCTCTCCTCCACAAAAGTTGTGTTCTCACTTTTTCATTTTCTCTGAACCAAAACCCTTTGAATCTAGACCCAACAGAGTTTCCCTATCTGGTCCTAACCTGCAGGCAACCTGCCATCTAGTGTTTAAGAGAAGAAGACAGATAAACAGATTAAATTCAGTGTGATAGGAAATATGATGAAGCAATGCACAGGCTAAATGGAGAGCAAATGTTGGAAATTGGACATATTTCTCTTTCTCCAATCTAGGATAAGCTGGAAAATATTATGCATAAGTATTTACTGAGCATATTCACTGAATTAACTATTTTATGATAATTAATTTTAATAATTAGTTTCTTATTTTATACCAGTTCTTTCTGTTGTGATATGTCAACCTTCTTTTTTTTTTTTGGTGAGGAAGATTGGCCTTGAGCTAAAATCTGTTGCCAATCTTCCTCTTTTTTGCTTCAGGAAGATTGTCTCTGAGCTGACATCTGTGCCAAACTTCCTCTACTTTGTATTTGGGATGCCACCACAGCAGGGCTTGATGGGCAGTGTGTGGGTCTGCACCTAGGATCTGAATTTGCGAACCCCAGGAAGCCAAAGCGGAGCGTGAAAACTTAACCACTACACCACCGGGCTGGCCCTCAACCATTTTAATAGTCATGAAAAATGGGTTTATGGGAGTACTTTACAACTGGTAAGGCAAGATTACTTATCTTCCAGGTCACTATCAGATTCACTGCAGTGCTTTTCACTACAGTGATAAGCGAGCTAAGACAATAAACAGTCTACACAACACCAAATTAGTGCATACAGATAAAAATAAGTTTTATAATAAAAGCTAAAACTAAATATCAAAAATGTTTGATGAGTGAATTATTCAAAACTATTATACTATATGTATGTAACTTTACAAAATGTCAAACCTATTAATTCTGCATTTCTCGCCACAAGAGTTTCATGTCAGTGCCCCTCTGAGGCACCAATATACACACCGATTATAACATTAGGCATCTTAAAATTTCTGTCATTTAAGTGATATTTCTGAAAAAAAATTCCTTGGTAATAGTTTGAAAGGAACAAGGATTCCTTAAAATAAATTAAATGAGCAGCTACAAAATTTAAGAAAGTGAAAAACTCAGAAAGTGACACATCATTTTATACATTGAGTCTGTCAAGAAACCTCCTTGTCCCTTTTTAGCTCAGTTTTTTCTTCACTTATATTTGTACAAAGCAACATCTGACATTTAAGAAACACAATTCAAAAATGCCAAAAGAAAAAACGCAATTGAAAAGTATCCCAAAAGGAAAGTTTTGAAATATTATCTTTGATCACTTCCTATGAACAATTTTTCTTTTTAACTGACGTATTTCTTTGAAGTTCTTCTACTCAGGTCCCTAATGAAATACTACTTGCAAGTAAAGCTCGACAGGGAAAAATGCAAAGTGGATAGAAATGCGTTAATCCAAATTTAGGACAAATACACCTATGCACATACACACTAGTCCTGTCAAGTATATTTAGGATACAGTTTGCTGGTTGCTATCAGCCCTGGCAGGTGTTTATTAAAGGTATTTGGAAAGCCTATAAAAAAAGAACAAGGAAGGTGTCAAGAGTCCAAGTGATGTCAGATTAAAAGATGAAATTCCCCAGAAGGCTCCTCAGCGTTCTGTGTGGGGATTTGGAAGTCAGTCATACGTGGGGCTGGTAAGGCCAACTCAGATCAGTATCGGCCGTTAAATAGTAGCTGGTCAGAGAAGCATCTGGGTAAGCATGACTGTCAGCATTCGTCGCAGATAAGAGTCAGCTGTGAGCCTGGCCAGGCAAGAGCAGGCCAAGCACAGATGTCGTCAGGCTCATAATAGGAAGATGCTACAGCAGGAGAATTAGGCACCAGGGTCATCCACACCATTGAGCAATGGAAGTGGAAAGTCTAAAGGAGCTGAAGAAACATGATAAAAGACACGTGAGCGTGTTCATATCAAGGGGGCATGATTCAGTGAGGCAGTTTTCTGCTTCCTGCCCCTGGTGTGTGGTTCTATGAGCTGCTGGTTTATGACTAGTGGCAATCTCTCTCCAGATGAAAAGGACCAGGTGAAGTCTCACAGGTATATTTCAGTTTCACCTGACTCAGCTGAAGGCTGGATTTATTCATTTATTTATTTTTTAAGGTATGCTTTCCAGTGAGGAATATTGGCCCTGAGCTAACATCTGTAGCCAATCCTCTTTTTTTGCTTTCTTTCTCCCCAAAGCCCCAGCACATAGCTGTGTATCCTAGTTGTAGGTCGTTCTGGTTTATCTATGTGGGATTTTGCCACAGCACAGCTTGATGAGCGGTATATAGGTCTGTGTCCGGGATCCAAACTGGTGAACCCCAGGCTGCTGAAGTGGACCACGTGAACTTAACCTCTTGGCTACGAGGCTGGCCCCTGATTTATTTGCTAAATATAGCATCTATTAAACAAGGCTAACATTTCTTATCTTTGACACTGAGGTGCTCAAATAACCAAATAGGAATTTTGGCTCTTCTCTACTGATCTGTTAATTACTCACCCCAAACTTTCAAAAATAAATTACATCTTTATGTTCAGATACTTCATAGATACATTTCTTTGCTCAGTGCAGCACAGGCAATGCCAACCGCTCACTGAAGGCTATGTGGTCCTCCTCTTCTTCCTCCCAGGCACACAGCACGGTGACATTTCTTAGCTTTCTTTCAATTACATACATCCAGGTCACTGAGCCCCAGGCAACGACTTCTGAGTAGAACTTACGTGTGTCTTTTCCAGATCAAGGCTGTTATGAAGTGGCTATGTTTCCTTCACATCTTCTTACTCTCTTTTCCACCCAGATGCAGACAACAACAACAAGACCCTAGATTTACACTGCCCAATACCATAGCCACTAGCCACATGTGGCTATTTATATTTGAACTAATTAAAATTAAATACCATTATAATTCAGTTCCTCAGGCACAATAGCCACATTGCAGGCACTCAAAAGCTACATAGCTAGTGGCCACAACCATTATAAAACATATCCATCACTGCAGAAAGTTCTGTAGGATAGTGTTGCCCCAGATGATGGTGAAACAAAAATACATAAGTAGACTTGGTCCCTGAATCACCACAAGGAAAACCACACAAAAGCCAGTAGCATCTACTCATGACTATTATGTGAGTAAAAAACGAACTTGCGCCGTGTTTGAGGCATTCTAGTTTGGGGTCTATATTGTTAGAGCTGTGAGTTACCCTAAGTACAAGGACACTAACTATCCTAACTAGTACAATCACTATGATCCATTCACGGAAAATGGAGTTCCAACTGACCCGAAGACAGCAGCCCATTCCCAGACAGAGCCAAGACTGGCGGCAGGTGACCAGGATAGTATTGCATTTCTACGACAGACAGCATACGATCAATAGAGCAAGGAAGTCACGGCAGTTCAGAGTTTGAGTACACGTGGAAAATGCGTGCATTTCGTAAGCAACACCATTTCCACTACGCAGCCCAAGAGATTCTCATCAGTAAAAGTGGGAAGCTGCTGATTCATCTACTGGCTGCTGGTCTGCTCAAGGACAGACAGAAATCGAGGCTATGTAATTTCTTCAAGACGGCAAGCAATAGCAGTTACACTCACAAATCTAGGAAAGGTTAAAGGAAGAAACCATCTCCACACTCCCCGAGGATAATCAGACCATGAAATGGATGAAAGGACTCAGAAAAGGATCTTGATTATTTATTAGGAAATCTCTACGACCTTTATCAAGGGGTTGCATTTTATGCTGACATTCTTTGCCTTACATATTGAAATTATATATTTATTAGATAATTTATAATATTTATTAGAAATTAGATAACTAGATAATATATAATATTTATTAGAAATTAGATAACTAATTATTAGATAATTCTTTGGCCAACAGCAAAAAAACCTGACTACATCAAGTAAAAATACAGAGACAAAATACCTCTCATCTTATTGTTATTCCTACAAAAAAAATGGTGCCTAGAAAAACAGTAAAGAAAATGTGAGAGAGAAAGTGCGTCTTTTCTCCTGCACTGAACGAAAAAATTCAATTGAAGTATAAATCTTCAGAGGGTGAAAAATAGCAGATTCCATTCAGAGTGAAGTTTTCTTTTTCCCAGAGTTTACTGCAAGGAAAGTAATAAAAAAATGTGAAGCGGCTTTCCTGTGATCTTATAAAATAGTAAAAAATAATCAGTCTTGAACCACAAAGCAGTGATATGCAGGAGAGTAATTTACTGGATGGGCCTTTTCTTTCAGGCCAGAAGGTACACTTGTAATAGCTGCTTAATCGTAACCTCAGGATTTTACAGCTCATGAACTTTCGTATTGACATTAATGAACAGCCGACGCAAGGTGAAACACTGATCAACACAGACATCTGGGTTTCTTTAGAAAATTAATAAGGAGAGCTCTCTGGATGAGAATTCACTGTGGCGCCTTGAGAATTAACTGCTGGAATGGTGAGTCTTGACTGATGGAAAAAAAAAAAAAAAAGATGATGGTATGGGAAATTACCAGACTATATCAAGTCATCTCCAAATTTCATTATTTTTGTCTTCGCCCCATTATTATTCCTTAAGTAATGAGTGCTAAATAAGATAGTAGATTAGCAATTAGAAATTAGAAACCTTGGGAAAGAATCCAGTTCATTAGCAAAGTAATTAACTGTTTCTTGGCTCAAATAATACTGCAAGGAAGTATAATTTATGGTCCCAAACTTATTGATACCAAAATATAGAATTTCTGAGAATAACACACTAAGAACCTATTCTTCTTGCTCCTTCTTAGGAAGGCCCTGTCTGCCAGTGCAGAATCTTAGCCACTCGGACCCTGATCCCAACGGTCCATATGTCCAACTAAAGACTGAAAGCAGAACGATGAATCAGGAGTTTGTTTTTTCATAACCTCAGCTCCAAGGAAACATCCTGTTCTGTGGAGTCAATGGGTAGCACAGATTGAGCAGCTTTTGCCCCTTCCTGGGCCATACATCTTTCTAGACCCAGTGCCTGACAATACCATTGTACTTTGACCACGAATGCTGAAGAAACAGAATTCCTGACTGCAGCTATAAGGGAGCAGCAACGCTAAATGACCCATGTTACACAACCATACTTTTCAACAGAATTCTTCCCTCCAGTCACAAAGATACAGCAATACTAAATGATCCATGTAACCCAGTATCTTAGTCATTTTGGGCTGCTACAACAAATTACCGCAGACTGAGTGACTTATAAACAACAAAAATTTATTTCTCATTGTTCTGGACCCTGGACGTCCAAAATCTTGGTGCTGTCGTGGTCAGATTCTGATGAGAACCCTGTTCCGGGTTACAAGCTTCCAACTTCTCCTTCTGTCCTCACGTGGCAGAAAGAAGGTTGGAGAGCTCTCTGAGGTCTCTTTCACAAGGGTGCTAATCCCATTCATGAGGGCTCCACTCTCATGACCTAGTTACTTCCAGAGGCCCCACCTCCTAATACCACCACATTGGGGGTTAGGATTTCCACATATGAATTTGTAGGAGGACACAAATATTCAGTCCATAACACCCAACTACACTTGCTGTGGCCAGAGTTCAAGCAGAAGATCATGTCCTGCCATGTTGCCTGCCAGAATCCTACTGCTATTTTAGAATGAGCGTGTTAGACAGATGAGGACTGTCAGAGTGGAAAAGTATGCAACGGTCTGAAAACGTGTAGAGGAACAAAAGTAGAGCACAAGTCAGTGTTTTGGCTATTCTGTGTTGTAAAATTGCATTTTGATTTTAGGAATGAAGATTAACGGTTATGTTTGGTAGAATAAAATATTGTCATGTCTTGTCATAAAAGGAACTCCAGAAATGGAGCTGTTCTATTATTTCTCTTTGATGTTTTGGAATATCATTTCAATATAAATACCTTCAAAAATTCAAATAAACCAGGCTTCTCTCTACACCCACTGCCGGGGAATAATAGACCTCCATAATAGGAGACCTCAGAATCTGTCTGACAGACATCATTTAATCAAAGGGACCACATTCCTCGTGGAAGACACAGATTTTCTCAACCAGCATGTCATTATCTGTTTGTATAGACAACATTTGGCCCTGGATATTGGGAGACAAAATTCACATTTGTACTTGAGATTGTTGACTGTGTTAGGGAAAAACAAAACCAAGCAATATGCTTCATTAGATCTGAACTTTTTCCCCTGCCCTGTATGGTGAAGAGCGCATAATTAAGACTTTCAGTATGGCAAAACCATGTGTGTCGGCTGTGGTTTTACTGGGCATTGCAACACCCACCTAACCAGACCTGATTTAATTTTAGCTCCACTGAAGGAGAGTTAGATTCTCTGCTCTGGATCGTTGGGGTTCTCCTCTAAGGACCTCTCTTATAAGGGCAATCCCAATGTGCATTTTCCCCCAATTCTTTATGCCTAACTGGCGCCAATATTTGCAGGGCCGCATATTTGATTCACTCTGCAGTTTCAAACCTTCTGGCACACATCCACATTTTTGGAATCCCAAACTTCGTGAAACCCATCATACAGTTTCGATATCTTGTGAGTATAGCCTGAGAGAGAAATAGAACTTGCACCTGTGTTTCTGAGCGCTGAAGTGAGCACAAGTGTTTCCACTTGGGAGAAGCTGGTTTAGCAATGCTGTCCGTCTACAGCCAGAAGGGGGCCCATCTCCACTAGACAAAGTGAAAGGCTTTCCCCCGCCTTTCTCATTTCATTGCCCCTTACACGACAGTCTATCTCTTATCATGAATATGAAAAAAAAAAAAAGCCTTCAACAAATGTGAAGAACACAGTGAGAAGAGTTAAGCAGCTCCTGGTACCTCAGGGGCCATGGCACCATAGCACCATCATCTCCTACTACAGTTCAAACGGGTCGCAGGATTGGGTTTCTCTCCCATCATCATGCTTTCTCTTCCGTGTGCCCTTTCCAGTCTAGAACTAACAAAACGGTGTTGGTTCATTGAAGGGATTTGAAACTGCATTTCTTTCATCAAACTCTATAGACCTTACTAAAGATTCAAAAGAGTTTTAATTTTCTAAACTAGTGGGATTAAGCCATTTGGTAGAAACAAAGATATTGTCAGGGTTTGTGCTCCAAACTTTCCCCTCTTCTCTGTTCTGGTCACACACCAACATCACACCGTGAGTTTTGTAAAAACGTAAATTCCTGTCTCTCACACCGAAAGATACTAATTAGCAAATGAATAAATAAACACACAAATTGATAGTTTTACATATAACTGTAAATGTATGTAAATAATCATTTACCTATTTAAAAATATCTTTTGAAGAAGGATTATAAACATATTTAGTTCAAATAAATCAACTTTCCTGTTAATAACAGCAGAAAGCCAGGTAAAATTTAAATCAGCACTAATTTCATAATGACCATTTAACAAAACAAAGAAATTGGAACGCATTTCTCAAATTTTTTTAATAAAATTAATTACATCACTGATATTAATCAATGTTAACTTGCTTGTTTTTCCTATAAAATTGACCAATATTTTTCATTTATAGTTCCAAAAATTGTATTTGAAATAGTTTTTTATATAATGTTTTATAAGTTGGTAAATTAATTGTTTATATCATCAATTAAAAAATCAACAAAGCCTCAGACCTGAATATTGATTGAACAGAATACTTTTCTCTTATATAATAAGAAATGTGAGTGTTCTAAACCATGTGTGGCACAGAAATACAGGGAGGACCTCTGTTCAAAGAACAGACACAGCAGTTGTCTCAGACATTCAGATGTCAAACCTCTTGCTAGTAGAATTATTTTATATTTCATTTTGGGTCTTCTGGAAAATTTATTAATTTTAATATAGTCAAATTCCAAAATTATAAAGAACTTATCTTAATGAAGATATGAATTAATTAGTAACTAAATATATATATATTTGATTTGAGCTCTCCCCCATTTCATATATTCTTATATAAATTTATATGTATTCATACATATATTATAAATATACATTCTGATTTATATATGTAAATACACATATATCCTTATTTATTTATATAAATACATGTAAACATAGATTTATAGCACCAACAAGTCACCATGTGAATCACAATTATCTTGATAACGAGTCTTGGAATCTGTAGGAAAATTCGCCTTCCCTGTTCTTTTTTCTGGTAGATCTTAGGTATTTCACTTCTACGGATAGTTTCTCATATCCCATGAAAATACTCTGTTGGTATTTTTATTGCAAATAACTATAGAGATGGTTATAATTACATAAACACTCAATGTTTTCCATGAAGTTTTAAAATTTTCTCTCTAGAGGTTTTACATATTTTTTCTTAAAAATATTAATTTGAAAAATATGACACTAGCAATAAAGACGTATGGCACTTAAGTATAAATATAATTTTTATTGCCGATGCATTGAAATGCTATTTATTTTATGTATCCAGGCAATATGCTACCTTTTTAAACAGTCATTTTTTTTTCTGGAATGTTTCAATGTAGACAATCACATTATTTGTAAACAATAAAAAATTCATTTATTTTTTTCAACCTTTATATCCTTTGTCTTTTTCTCACCTTACTGCACTGATTAAGCTCCATAGTACAAGGTTGATTAAAGGGGGTGGTAGTTGGCATGTTTGTATAGTTCCTGATTTTAAGAGTTAAAAGAATTAGCACACACTGGGGCTGGCCTGGTTGCATAGTGATTAAGTTCAAGTGCTCCAATTTGGCTGCCCGGGGTTCACCAGTTCAGATCCCGGCTGCAGACATACACACTGCTCATCAAACCATGCTGTGGTGGTGTCCCACACACAAAATAGAGAAAGATTAGCACAGATGTTAGCTCAGGGCCAATCTTCCTCACCATAAAAAAGAAAGGAATCAGCATAGAGCATGATGTTGAAAGTTGTTTTTATTTTTGCTTTTTCCAGTTAAGGATGTTCCCTTCTGCACTATGTTTTTCTAATTTTTTAAAAAAATAAGTGGGTGATGATATTTTTTAATCATTTTTTCCTGAATCTATTGAAATTACACTCTGCCTTTTAATCTGATCATGTCTTAAGTTGATTTTCTGAGGGTGCTCCCTCTGTTTCTGTGGGGCAAATCTCATTTGAGTCTGATACATCTTCTTTAAATGATGCTGGATTGTGGCCTATAATTTAAGATGTGTTCTATAATTTCATTTCCTTAATAATTTGAATTTAAGCTTTGAATAGCCCCATGCAATTATTTGGGGGAAAGTGCCTTTTTTCTATCCTCCAGGAAAAAACAAATGAGATTGAAGACATCAATTCTTTGAAAATGTATTCAAAAACATTTCTACCTGGTGGGCTTTCTATTTTTCTCTGAGTTGATTGTCAGATTTTGTTTTTCTAGCATTTTTAGTTTTTTCTAAATTTGAATCTTTCAGTTTCCTTATTAATAGCTTTCTCTGATTCATTTTTCTCAGTAAATTGATTTTGACTTCTTCATTTTCTCTTTTGATTTCATTAAGAGTTTCAGTTATTCTATTTTTACTCCAAAACATCAACTTTTTGTTTTGTTTCATCTTTTCCTTGTATTTCTGTTTTCAACTTTATTAACAATGTCTTGTTGCTATTATCTTCTTACCTTTATGTTTTTGGGCTTATTCCATTGTTATTTTTTAAGTTCTTAATTTCAATGTTTAAATCATTTATTTTCAGCCTTTTTTCTTCTTTTATAAGCATTTAACGGTCCAGATTTCCCTTAAAGAGACAATTTCAATTTTTTCCACAAATTTTCATAATTAAAATTTTCATTCAATTACTAGCATTTTTCATTTACATTATAATGCTTTTACTGAACCATAGATTACATAGAAGAGAGTTTTTTTTATTACCAATTCTGGAGTGTTTGAAATTTACACTTATTTATTTATTTCCAATATAATTGTATTTAGTCAGAGGTATGATCTGTCTTATATACATTCTTTGAAATACCTATTTAATCCTGATTTTACTTGTCTTGATAGATTCATTTTATGACTTGGTGAAGCCATTAAAAAAAACATGCTATATGGGGGCCTGCTGCATTGGCTGAGTGGTTAAGGATCTGTGTACCCCTCCTCAGCGGCATGGGTTGGTGGGTTTGGATTCTGGGAGCAGACCTACTCCACTAGTCAGCCATGCTGTGGAGGCATCCCACATACAAAATAGAGGAGGATTGGCATGGATGTTAGCTCAAGGCTAATCTTCCTCAAACCAAAAAAAAATACTATATGTGTTTAAGGAGAACAAGTTATTCTATAAATAGAGAATTACTGGGTGCAGAGTTCTATATATGTCAATTAAACCAAGCATTTATGGGTTTTTTTTGTTTTTGTTTTTGTTTTTTACCTCACATGGCTTTTAGTAGTTGCCACAGGACCTATCAATAATTAAGAGATATTTTTTGAATTTCTATTTTGGTGATAGATTTGACCATTTCTTCCTGCACTATGCCTATCAACACACAAAAGATAAATGCTGCCAAATTGAATTTAAAAAAACAACTATAAGTTTCTACAAGAAACTCATTTTAAATATAAAGACACAGATAGATTAAAAATAAAAGAATGGAAAAAATGTACCTTGCTAATATTAATCAAAAGAAAGCTGGATAAGATTTATTAATTTCAGGAAAGTGAACTTCAGAACAAGAAAAATTATCAAAGATAAAAAAGTACATTACCCAACATGAAAGGAGTTAACTTTCTAAGACATAAAATTTCTTAACATGTATGCATCTAACAACACAGCATCAAGATATATGAGGCAGGGCTGGCCCGGTGGTGTAGTGGTTAAGTTTGTGCACTCCACTTTGGTGGTCTAGGGTTTGCAGGTTTGGATCCCAGGCATGGACCTAGCACTGCTCGTCAAGCCATGCTGTGGAGGCATCCCACATAAAATAGTGGAAGGTTGGCATAGGTGTTAGCTCAGCAGCAATCTTCTTCAAGCCAAAAGAGGAAGATTGGCAACACATTAGCTCAGAGCCAATCTTCCTCACCAAAAAAAAAAAAAAAAAAAGTTATGTGAGGCAAAAACTGTTGGAACTGCAAGGAGAAATGGACAAATTCACCATTTAGGTGGTGACTTCAACACTCCTCTGTCATGAGTTGACCGACTCAGCTCAGTAAGGGCATAGCTGATCTGAGCAGCACCATCAATCAATATGTCTAATTAAGTTATAGAATAGCACATATAATAACATCAGAATGCATATTGTTCTCAGGCTCAGAGGGAGCATTCTCCATAACAGATCACATCCTGGGCCATCAAACACACCTTAAGAAAATTCTTTAAGATAATGTGTCTTCAAAAATAGAAATCATATGAAATATGCTCTTTGAGTATAATGGGATTGAACAAGATATCAATAACAGAAACACAGCTGGAATATCCCACAATATTTGCAGATTAAACAACACAATACTAAACAATACATGGGTCAAAGAAGACATCTCAAGATAAATTAAAACTTATTTTGAGCTTAATAAAAATGAAAATACAACTGATCAAGAGCTGTTGATGAAGCAAAAATGGTGCCTAGAAGGAAACTTATAGCATTGGATGCATATATTAGAGAAGAAGTAAAGTCTAAAACCAATAGTTGCAGCTTCTACCATAGAAAACTAGAGAAAAAAGAGTACTATAAGCCTAAGCAGGCAAAAGAAAAGAAATAATAAAAGTTAGAGCAAAAATCAATTAAATTTAAATCAGGAAAACAATAGAGAAAATAAGAAAAGCAAATGCTGCTTCTTTGGAAAGATATATAAAAAATTGATATATACCTCTACCCAGGCTAATCAGAGAATACAAGAGAGAAAACACAGCTACCTCATGGAAATGAAAGGAGGATCATCACCATTAAATCCATGGATATTAAAATGATAATAAAGGAATGTGATGAACAACTTGATGCCACACATTTGGTAATTTAGCTGAACTAGACTAATTCTTTGAAAGACACAAACTACAAAAACTCACACAGGAGAAATAGGTAATCTGAATAGGCCTATTTCTCTCAAAGAATTTAAATCAATAATTATTAACCTACCCATAAAGAAAACACCAAGCCCATATGGTTTCACTAGTGAATTCTATCTAATATTTTAGGAAGATATTACCAATTCTCTGCAATACTTTTCACAAAATAGAAGTAAAGTCAGGACTTCCCAACTCATTCTATCAGTCCAGCATTATCCTAATATCAAGACCAGACCAGATAAAGACCTTAAGAAGAAAAGAAAGCTACTAACATAATCTCCTTAACAGAATAAAAATCCTCAACATAATATTAGCAAATTGAATTGCATTATATGCCACAGTCCAGTGGGGTTTATTCCAGGTATGCAAAGCTGGTTCACTATTTGATTATGAATTAATATAATCCATCACATTAACAGGCTAAGAAGAAAAATCATATGATCATATCAATAAATGCAGGAAAAGCATTTGACAAAACCTAACAACCTTTCATAATAAAAGCTCTCAGCAGATTGGGAATACAGAGAAAAAATAAAATCTACAAAAGGCCTACAGCTAGCATCATACTTAACAGTGAGAAACTGGATACTTACACCAAATATACAGAATGAGGCAAGGATATCTCCTTTCACCTCTCCTATTCATTATCATACAGGAAGTCTAGCTAATGTATAAAACAAGAGAAAGAAAAGAAAGTACATAGATTGAAAAGAAAGAAATCAAACTGTCTTTGTTCATAGATAACTTGATTATCTACGAAGAAAATCCCAAAGAACTGACCAAAAAACCTCCATGAACTTATAAGCAATTATTGCAAGGTTGCATGATACAAGGTTAATCTACAAAATTTCCTATATACTGTAGGGGAGGAAAAATTTTTCCTCCACCCTTCTAAGTTCTTCTGGCTGATCTAAGATTTAAATTGACATGAGACAGATTAACAGGAGAAAAACAAACAGAAGATTAGTAACATGTATATCTCTTGTATACATGGGAGAGACCCAGGAAAACTGAGCAATTCCCCAAAATGGCGGAAGCCACCACCTTAAATACCATCTTCAGCTAAACACAAAAGCAGATGTTGGGGTTGAGGGGGGAGTCAGCTATGGGAGATTACGAGGAATATCACAGTAGACAAGGGTTAGGTTGTTATGCAGATTTGAATCATTGCTTTCTGCATTGATAAGAGTTTCTAGAGATAAGTTCATTCCCCTGTTCCTGGTACAGCAAAGGAGACATCCTTACAAATGGAGATTTCCCTTACAAATGTAAATGTCTTTTATGAAGAGTAACTTCTTAGTTTTCACAGCTTCTCCCATGTCTGGTGTTTCTTAAAAATAACCAGTCTAAAAAAATCCTTATGCCAAAGAGACATATTTTGGGGTGACAAATTCTACTCCCCTACAATACCAACAATTAACAATCGTAATTTCAAATTAAAAACACAATATATTTGCATTAGTATCAAGAAAATCAAATAGGTATAAATGTAACCAAATGCCTGCAGGATCTATATGCAGAAAATTACAAAATTATGTTGAAACAAATACAGGTCTAAATAAATGGAGAGATAGTCCACATTCATAGATAGGAAGACTCAACATTTTTTTAGATGTCAATTGTTCCCAACTTGATCTATAGATTAAATGCAATCTTTAGCAAACTCCCAACAGATTGTTACATGGATATCAACAAATTGATTATAAACTTCACATCGAAAGGCAAAAGGCCCAAAATACCCACACAACCCTGAAGAAGAACAAATTTGGAAGACTGACAATACCAATTACAAGGCTTAATATAAAAATACAATAATCAATACAGCAAGACATTGATTAAGTACAAACAGGTAGGTCTCACCATATGTGTAAGTCAAATCATTATGCTGTATACCTTAAACTTCTGCATTGCTGTATGTTAACTGTATCTCAATGAAACTGAAAAAAATATTTATTATAAGAAAACCCATATAGGTCAATGAAATGGAATAGAGAGCCTAGAATTAGACCTACACAAGTATAATCACCCAGTGTTTCACAAAGGAACAAAGACAACTCACTGGGGACAAAATAAGCTTAAAACAAATGTTAGTGAAAAAACTGAATGTCCAAATCCCCCCAAAATATTAAGTTCAATACAGACCTTGCAGCTTTCCCAAAAATTAACTCAAAATGGATCATAGGCCTACATATAAAATGCAAAACTACTGAACTTCTAGAAGATAAAATAGGAGTCTATATAGGTGAACTTGGGTTTGATTAATAGTTTTAAGATTGAACACCAAAGGAGGATCATGAAAAAAATAAGTTAAGTTAGTCTTTATTAAAACTAAGAATGTGTGTTCTGCAAAAGACACTTAAAAAAGTGAAAAGCCAACCACTAACTGGAAGAAAATATTTGCAAAATGCATATCTAATTAATTAAGGATCCAAAATATATGAACTCTTAAAACTCAGAAATAAGAAAACAAACAACCCAGTTAAAACATGGGCAAAAGATTCTAACAGATGCCTCACCAAGGAAGATATGCAGATGTCCAAAAATCATATGAAAAGATGTCCAAGATCATATATCATTAGGGAAATGTAAATTTCAACGAGATATTAATATGCACTCATCAGAAAGGCAAAAATTAAAAAAAAACTGACAGTACCCAATGCTGGTGAGGAATGTGGAGCAACACATTCATTGCTAGCAGGAAAGCAAATGGCGTGGCCACTTTAGAGTGTAGTTTGGCAGTTTCTTGTAAAGCTAAAGATTTTCTTACCACACAATCCAGCGATTTGCTGGATTGCAATCCAGCAAATCTTCCCATACCTTCTCTCTTCTATGTATTTACCTGAATGAGTTGAAAAATAAGGTCCAAAAAACCCTGCACACAAATGTTTATAGCACCTTTATTCATAATTGTAAAAAATTGGGAGCAACTAAGATGGCCTACAACAGATGGATGGATAAACAAGCTTTGGTAATCTGTGCAGTGGAATACTATTCTACAATAAAAGGAAATGATCTGTCAAGCCACAAAAAGACAGGGAGGAAACTTAAGTGTATATTTATAAGTGAAAGAAGATAGTCTGAAAAGTATTATTATTCCAACTAGATGGCATTCTGGAAAAGGCAAAACTATAGAGACTAAAGAGAATGGTTGACAAAGTTTCATGGAGAGGCAAGGAAGAATGAATAGGTTGAGTATAGGAGATTTTTAGAGCGACAAAACTATTCCATATGACACTGTAATGATCGACATATTACACTATGCATTTGCCAAAACCTGTAGAACCATACAATACAGAGAGTAAATCGTAACGTTAACCATGGTTTTTAGTCAATACTATATATAAAAATTGGTTCATTAATTATAAGAAATGTACCACAGTAATGCAAGCTGTGAAAGAGGGAAAGCTGTGTGTAGGAAACAGGGGAGGGTACGTGGAAACTGAGAAATAAAATGGCAGGCAATAGAATATATTGGAGTATATGAGGAGGCCATTTGGTGTAAACCTAATTCAGCCTGTTTTTCCAAAAGAGCCTGACGTGACCGTTGAGCATGCATTATATATCCTCTCTAAGCATTTCCTATGTCCCAAAGGCAAGAACAAATGGCCTAAAGATAAAGGTGCAACTTCTCCCACATTGGGATTTCCTTAAGGATAAGCATCTCTCCCTAGGCTAGGAACTGATGGCTGTGCTCACCTTTGACCACCCAGCTCACCTGTGACCACCCAGCTCCAGACAGCAGACCTGCCACCCTGCTGCATCCATCAATCTCTGTGCCGACAGAGCAGTCTCGTGATGATTGTAAGAGGACATTTCAATCACATATGAAACATGCTCTTTGAGGATATATAACCACTCTGTACATCACACTTCTTTGGTGCCCTTCCTTCCTTCAGGAAGGAAGGACCTGGACTATATGGTCCTCACATTTTGGCTCAGAATAAATTCACCTAAATTTTCATTTATAGATTGTTTATGGAGTATTTGTGTTGACAAAACTGTACTATCTTTTCAATTTTTCTATAAATCTAAAACTGTTCAAAAATAATGTCTACTAATTAGAAAAGAAGTTTAAAACATTTAGATTAAATGTTAGTTTTTTCTTTTTTTTTTTTCCTTTTGATCTGAGGAAGGTTGTTGCTGAGCTAACATCTATGCCAATCTTCCTCCATTTTGTATGTGGGATGCCGCCCCAGCATGGCCCAATGACCAGTGTGTAGGTCCATGCCCAGGATCTGAACCCTCGAACTCTGGGCCACCAAAGCCGAGTGCGTGAACGCCACCACTACACCACCAGGCCGGCCCTGATTTCTTCTTTTTAATATAGTGAGATCATCAGTTCCGTATGTGTGAAGTGGTGTTGTAATATAAGATCTTTTCTGAGTCAGTACTTCGCTTTTAAGCATTGTCGATACCCTACGTTAATAACAATTAGTACAATACCAGACAAACTAACTGTTATTTTATTGGAGAGAATAATTGTGTCATTAAAGTCTTCCCACTGAGATTTCTCATCAGGATAACTTACAGTACAATACATTTACCAATTAGCAACAGATTTACGTCCAGATCAAATACTGACTTCCTTGGTAATTCATCAATAGTTTGCTTACTTAAAATTTTTTCACCCCAAATAGGTCACAGTTTGTGTACTAGTTAATGCAATTCTCCATCCCCATATTTACCTCGTACCTTCATTAGTCGATAAAAGTATCTCCTTAAGTTTCTACAGGTGAAATGCTAACTGGCTTTTATTGGTCACTATAATCCAGAAGTTGTACAACATGTTTTCATTCATAGATATTTTCTCTAGGAATTTCTCTAGGAATCCCAGAGATTGTCACCTTTGTTTTATAGGAAAGGAAATTTAAGCTGAAAGAAGTAAGCTTGTAGGAAGTTGTAGAGTTGAGATTTATAACAAGTTCCCTCGGAAATGAAAAAATCTATAACATTTTCACAAAACTATGATGCTCTCTTCTCATAAAGGTAGAGAGAAATCTGTACAATTACAGTACTTCTCAGATTAAATTCTAAAATACGAATCAATTGAGCTGAAAATGTTGCCAATAAGCAATTCTGACTGCATAACCTCAAATGGTCTTTATGAGAAAACAAGGAAATCCCTGGAGGAATTGCTTGATTTGCATTGAGAACTCTCCAATCATTTCAGACCTTACACAGTCTCATACAATAGACAAAAAAGGAAACATGATAAAAGACTGATAAAAGTGGGTGCCATGGAGCTGAAGAAAGGATGAGAAGAAACTAAAGACTCGAATTAGCAAAGCTTGCAAGTGTATTACTATTATAAAAGAAGAAAGAGAAACATAAAGAAGGCAAAGGCCATAGTGTAAGTCTGATGGGCGGCAAAGATCTACTTTCTCTTTTCAATCTAAAATGTACTAGCTGAACAGTAATAATAATAATGATAATGACAATAAAACCTAACAGAAAACAACGATAGGTAGAGGAATTATAAATAATACCTAAACAAATTATACTTGTTTAATTTAACTTAAATCTCTTGGTCTGAATGGGTTTTAACTTGTAGTATGACTGATCTAGATAATAAAAGTTATAGAATTGGTAATCTTTGATAAATTGTGGAGTAAAGAGAGGTGATGAGAAATTGAAGATTAAAAAGTTCCAATTTTCTAAAAACAAAAATGCATGGATTTTGAAAATGAGAAATAAGTAAACTTGATATCCATTCAAGTCAAATCTACCAAAAAAGATCCCTGAGAAATTTAGGAATTAGAAATACTAGTTTGTGCAGTGGTTGGATATGATAACAGAGTTTAAAATAGCATAGTATGTTAAATATTTATGTGAAAAAGTCAACACTCCTTACCACCTAAAGCCTCTTGGACAGAACCCTGTAGCAACCAAGGCAAAAAAAGAAAGAGGAGAGGAAGAAAAGAAGTGTTTTGTGCTAGAGATTGGTGATCTCAACAATCGCTTTAATTTACAGTCCACATGCTAATGAGACACACACAAACTAAGAGCCCCAAACTGTGCTTTCTTGTTTTGTTTTTTAATTATTAAACATAAATGGACAATCAAGGATTGTCATATATTTGAGAATTGCTCCGATATGAAACAGAAAAGAAAATAAGCAAGTAAAAATATGTATCAGAAAAGAAGCAAACATAAATAAGGAAACTGATGAACACATGAAAAGCAATAAAATATATTGGAATGTGTGAGGAAGCCATTTGGTTTCAAACTATGATTGGCCTAACCTTGTTTTTCCAGAAAGGCCCGAGGTGGCCTGTTGAGCACGCATTGTACATCTGCTTTAAACATTTACAATGTCTCAAAGCCAAGGATGATGCCCTTAAATATAGGGATGTTGCCTCCCCCAATATCAGCAGTTATTTAGGGATAAGCATTTCTCCCCAGAAAGTAAGGATTAGTTACTGACCCGCTTTAATTCATCTCATGACCACTGACCTGCTGACCGACTTGCTCTGCTCACCATATGACTACTGACCTGCTGTGTTAGCAAAGCATCTTGTGACTGTAGTAAAAGAGATAGTCCTGTCACATTGATGTACGCCCTTTGTTCCCAAACGGTTCACACCCCGCTTCTTTGGAGAGCTTCCTTCCTTGGTGGGAAAGTTCTCTCCAGCTATGGTCCTCCAACTGGCTCACATAATAAACTCACCCTGGTTTTGATTTATAGATTGATATGGATTATTCGCATCAACAAAACACAAATGAACCTTTACAGAAAACATAGCACCTCACGAGACTACCTTCAAGTAGTAACCTCAGAGCAAGAGAAGACAATTCATACACAAAGTGGGAAGAAAAAGAAAAAGACCAGAAAATATAAAAAATAAATACTTGCTAAAGTCTAAAAACATGCCAAAAGATTGGAAAGTAGTTAAGAAAATCTAGGAAGTCAGTTTAGAGGTCTCAACATCTGACTAATAGAAATTACAAAAGGGGGAAATAGATACTGTAAAAGGAAGAAAGAATTTTTTAAGTGATCTAAGACAATTCCACAGAAATGGAGGGAAGGGGTTTCCAGATTGAAATGACCACTGAGTTTCTCCTTGGCAAAATTAAGATAATGAAAATTCAAATGTCACCTGCGAGTCACCTTCCAGCAAGTTTATGGTGAAATGGAAAGCTGCTTAATAGATTTATCAGTGTGACATTTTCTACATGGAGGAAAAGAGACAATTATAAAAATAGCCATCTGCAAATAAAAAGGGTGCCTATAGTAAAACACAAGTCAGATTGACATCAGGTCGTTCTTCAGTGATTCGGTCATGACAAATACTAGAAGCACTGATAAATTGCTCAAACTTGAAGGATAATGTAAGATTTTTATATCAATCTGCTCTTTCCCTCCTGAGACCCCGTCTGCTGGATAGTAAGGACAACTTAAATTTTGCATTTAACAGTTCGTTAGGCTCTTCTGTTTCAAACAGTCTAATTTCAACCTCTTTTTTTAAAAAAGAAATACTATGTGTGTGGACAGTGACAAACAGAAATGGCAAGCAATAGGATATGTTGGAGTATGTGAGGAAGCCATTTGGTGTAAACCTAATTCAGCCTGACTTTGTTTTTTCCAAAAGGGCCTGACATGGCCATTGAGCAGGCGTTCCACATCTGCTTAAGCATTTGCTCTGTCCCAAAGACAAGAACAAATGGCCTTAAGGTAAAGGTGTAACTTCCCCCACCTTGGCATTTCCTTAAGAATAAGCATCTTTCCTTAGGCTAGGGACTGATTGCCGTGCTCACCTGTGACCACCCAGCTCAAAACAACAGACCTGCCATCCTGCCCTGTCCACTGAGACAGCAGACCTGCTACCTGCTGTGTTCATCAATGGCTGTGCTGACAGAGCAGTCTCGTGACTATTGTAAAAGGGACATTTCTATCATATGTGAAACATGCTCTTTGGGGGTATACAACCACTCTGTCCACCTCACTTCTTTGGTGCCCTTCCTTCCTCGGAGAAGGAAGGCCTTGGG
Source organism: Equus quagga (assembly GCF_021613505.1). Classification (NCBI taxonomy): domain Eukaryota; kingdom Metazoa; phylum Chordata; class Mammalia; order Perissodactyla; family Equidae; genus Equus; species Equus quagga. Next base: position 6,779,726 of record NC_060268.1, on the reverse strand, counting down.
CCATGGTCCTCACATTTTGGCTCAGAATAAGCTCTCCCAAATTTTCATTTATAGATTGTTATGGATTATTTTCATCAACAATGGGAAGGTGTGCCTAAAGTGCACAGAATTTTCATCGGACTCCTCGGTTCGTGGCACATTATTTCATCAGTCACCACCAGGACCCTCTTTGTTTTGTTGCTTGTGAATTTTTACTATTTTTCTCTTTCTTTTCCAATCCTCATACCAAGGAAGAGAAAAGTAGCCTTTAACTTCTGGGACCTGACCTGGTATTCACATCTAAGATTTGCTCTTTCCCTATTGAATCTAAACAATTTTGCATTTCCAGTAAGGTCACTCCATAACTGTGATCAGAACAAAAACAAGTCTACCCTGGAATCATTTGTGAACACAGACAGAAACATTAATGTCATCCAAACCACAAAAATGAGCAAACATTTTCCTATTCTGCCTAAAATAAGTGGCTGCTGCTTCTTTACCTTTTTAGCTTTAGCTTTGCTTGTTTCTTCCTATCTTGTAGGTCTAATTTATTAAGATGACCAATCATAAGTTTTCAGCTTTCTGACAGCTTCCAGCTCAGAACAAAGTCCCATTCCCTTGATCCCTCTGCAAAATCACCCAACACGTGCCCAAATGTTATAATAAACTCGTTCCACATCCTTTTGCTACAGTGCCCCATGGATCCCTACGATGGGGAGTCTCCCTCGTTGCAAAGAGCTGTAAGTCTAAATTGTTTGATTACAGGTGTGCTCCTGGTAGGCTTTGGCTGAAGGCATTGACAATACCCTGTCTTCCCATTCGCACCACCCTACAGTCACCATTTGTATGCATATACTACAATTTAGTTATTCAGGTCATTAACAAGTAGGTTGCTTCTAGCTCATTGCTACCACAATCACTACTGAAATGAGAACTCTGATAAATTTGTCTTAAGGACCTGTAACTACAGAGATCCAAGTAACTCCATACTCAGAATTGCAATGGCAAGACTGAAAGGTATTCACTCATCATCTTGTATACCTGAAACTAATATAATGTTACATGTCAATTATATTTCAATAAAAAAAAGAATGGAAATCATAAACTGGTCTTCATCTACTAAACAAACACCCAAATTTGTGGGAGTTTGTTGAAAGAGAAGGAAATTACCACTTCTTACAAATGGAGTTTCAAATTGACTTTTCTTTTGTCTTTGTGGTCACAGAGAGAAATTTATAATTTGTACATAATCCTTTTCAGTAAAATTTCCACAAAGGTTTCTACAAATTGATATTTATACAGCTCTATCTCAACAACAGTCAAATACATTTTTTTCAAGAACACATCTTTAAACTTGCACAAAGTTATGTGTTCAATTGTATTTCAATAAAGCTGAGGGGAAAAAATAACACATCAGACTTTCACCAGACAGACTAGAGTATCATGAGGAGAGTGAACACAAACCAGTGTCAAAATTTAAAATGTCTGAAACCATAGAGAGAATTTTTTCTAACCACTAAGACATTAAATAAGAGATAAATAACAAAAAGATAACTGGAAAATCTCCAAACCTATTAAAATTAGACAGCACCAATTTAAATGATCTGTGAGTGAAAAAAAAATAACAAGGGAAATTAGAAAATATTCTGAACCAATTGACAATAAAAACACATGCCAAAATGTGAGAAATGAATTGAAAACACTACATAAATGGAAATGTTTGTTTAAATGCATGCATTAGGAAAAGGAAAAAAATATTTAAAATTAAAGATCTGAGTTTCTACCTTATGAAGTTGGAAAATTATCAAATTAAGCTAAATAATAGAGATAAGGGTGAAAATAAACAAAATATTAAATGGATAATAGAAAAAATCAATAGAAACAAACTGATTCTTTAAAAACACTAATAAAACTGATAATAACTAATAAACTGATAAAACTAACAAAACCTCTAGATTAATCATCAAAAAAGAGAAAAAAACAAAAGTCACTGACATAATGGAATAAAAGATGGGATATCATTTCTGATCCCAAAGATAGGTAATATTAAGAACAATTTTATGTCAAAATATTCAACAACTTAGGTGAAACTGACATATTACTTGAAAAATACAAACTACAAAACAGCCACAAAAAGAAATAGAAACTCTGAATAGTCTTATATAAATAACATCAAAGAAACTGGATTTTAATTAAAATCCTTCTCATCCTAATATTCCAGATTCAAGTGGCTTTTCAGGTGGATTCCATGACACCTTTGAGGAAGAAATAATGCCAATGGTAACACAACATTTTTCAGAAAAAGAGGGAAGCAGGGAACACCCCCAGACTCAACATATGAAGCCACTATTATCTTATGAAAATATGAGAAAAACATTACTAGAAAAGAAAACTAAAGACTGCTAGCCCCATGAACATAGACATAAAAAAACCCTTAAGAAAACATTAGTAAATAGTATGTAAATTTTACCACAATAAAAGAGATTTAAAATATTAGCATATATCTAGCATATCTATAAAAATAATATGTTATGACCAAGAGGAATTTATCCCAGGAATATAAGGTTGATTGAGTATATGAAACTAACTCATTACATTGAGAACAAAAATAGCATAATATCTCAATAGATACAGGAAAGGCATTTGATAAAACTCAAACTAGGAATAGAAGGGATCCTCCTTAACCTAGTAAAGGGCATTGTGAAAAAGTATATACCTAATATCACATGTAATGACAAAAGAGCTGGCACTTCCCATCCAGGATAAAGGCAGTGATGTCTCATCTATTTCTGCTTAACATTTTACTGGAGACTCTAGCCACTGCAATGAGGAAAAAAGAAAAAGTCATAAAAAATGTTGAGCGATAAATAAAACTGTCTACTCACAGAGGTCACACTAATAGAAAATCCTAAGGAATCTAGAAAACACTACTAGAAATAATATAATAAATGAATTTAGAAAAAGTGCAGGTTACCAGGGGGAAATATAAAAATCAGTCCTATTTCAATATAACAGCAACAATTACAAACCTTAAAAAAATCATTTAAAATATCATTAAAAGACATGAAATGCTTAGGGATGAATTTCACAAAATATAGACAATGCACATTAAAAACTCTAAAACAAGAACATTTGTCCATAATATGTAAAGAACTCAATAATAAGGACACAACCACCAAATAAAAATGGGCCCAAAATTGGAAAAGACATCTCACAAAAGGGATGGCTATTGAGTACATGAAAACATGTTTAACATCATTATTTATCAATGAAATCTAAATCAAACCACAATGAGAAGCTCCTAGGCAACAACTAAAATAGAAAAAATTTTGAAAACCTCCAGATGATACCAAGGATTGACAAGGCTGTTATGTCATGGGAACTCTAATGCATTGCTAAACAGTGTAACCGCTTTGGAAAACAGTTTGGCAGTTTCTTATAAAGTGGTTCATACATTTAACATATGGCACAACAGCTACCTTCATAGATATTCAACCAAGAAAAATAAGAAGTGTACAAAAAATCTTGTATAAGAATGACCATAGCAACTTTTTCACAATAGGCATAATTAGAAATAGGCAAAGGGTCTAAATACTACAACAAACTACTTATACACTCAACAATATCTCAAAGACAAGATGTCAGACAAAAGAAGCCAAACACTAAAGAGTATAAACTGTATGATTTCATTTACATGAAACAATAGAAAGGCAAGACCAATCTACACTGGAGTAAACGGATCAGTTTTGACTAAGGCTAGGTGTTAGGAGTAGTGATGTTCTGAATGCAGCCTGCGTGAATTTGCTTCTTAGGGATGATGGAAATATTATCTACGTTATGTCAGTGTGATGGTCACTTGAGTTTACACATCTGTCAAACCCGCTGAACTGAACACTTAAAATCAGTACATTTTATTGTATGTAAATTATGCCTTAAAAATTGGTTTTAAAATCTCTTTAAAAATGAGTATGACATGGTTCCTGGGCTTTGGGAGGTAACCAAAGGGAAACACACACGCTTTCTTCATGCTTAAATAAGTCATCACGGCAGGGAATAACAAACTCGAGGTCTGTGGTCCCTCTTTAGCCTGCAGGTGTCTTTACTGAAGAGCATGTAGATTAAAAGGTTGTATTCAAGTGTTTTTAGTTGAGATAGATTCTCTTTACTTCACCACATGGCCCACAATTCTCTAATTTTAAAAGTGTTTTGGCTTCACATATATCCTGATACTGTCGTGACCATTGAAAACATTGGAATATGCAGCCTCTGCATTTTGAAGAATATTTCCAGATTACAGCCACTGCCATAATCAAAGGTTGATTTCACCAAAGTCTTCTACAACCTCTCTTTTTTGTAATGTTGCTCATGCAATATTCACTTAATCTTAGATTGTTCTATGTCTTCATAATTATACAAGCGGATTCTTGGGCAATGGATTTACATGCCTCATTCAAAAATTCTAAGAAATATGTTATTTACTCACTTATTAATCATGCAGTCATGCATATATTTAAGAAGTCTTCTTATTTTTACCTACTTAATGTGCAACGCTTGGATGTATATTTACTTTACAATATGATACTTTTGTGATCTAAAATTTTCTCAGTATTTAGCATATATACGGTCTAGTAATTATACAAAGAAATGTTTTCTTATACATCACTCTACATCTTTTTTATTTTATAGTATTTAAGTTGTACCGATGATAAAAATTCACCTACTTGATTGTTTATCTGCTTTAGATTGACTATGATGCTCTTCGGCCACACATAGCAATGTTCTCATTTGATACAAACACAAATATTTCATAAAATAAAGACACTGGGGACAACTTCTTTTAGTGGAAGAGTTTTCTAACATAAGACCCACTTCAGCTTCATAAAGGAATAAATAAATTATTAAAGATAACTCTTAGATGCTAGACATTTTATATTAATGGCTTTCCTATATAACGTTTAAGTACTTGTAAATACGAATCAATTTTAATGCCTTTTGTGTGTTTCCTAGAATGTGGACTGCTTTAGATTCATATATTATTTAGATACAACTGCATATCTTTGGAATTATATTAGCAGTTCCTCAGGTTAGAGAAATCATGTCCAAATGCCATAATTTTTGCGATGGAGGGAGTTTGGACACTGTTGTTGAGTTCCAAAAGGAATTATCCTGTGTAATACATTTTGTTTCTTTTTTAGACATATTTTGAAACTATAAATCGCAATGAGAAATTCATTAGCTATCAAAGAAAAATCTTTCAATAGAAGTGACTTTTGGTTTAATAGTATCCACTTTTACGTGGCTAAGTTATTAAGAGCCCACAGAATTCTGTTGGAAGGTTTTTTGTGTTTGTTTAGAATATTCCTCGTTGGAGAATGCAGTTCTGATTTGTGCAAATGGCTCTCAATATTCACTGTGGAGTAGAAATAAATGAGCACCTCAGCCCAAACTCCAAGCTTATCAGAAGAGAAAACTCCACCGAATTCAATGCTGAAGTAAAAACTTTTGCAAAGTCACTAAGGATTTATTTGGTTTGCTGCAGCCAAAAAATGCCAGTTCTAAAACTCCATTTATAAGTAGTGCTGACTCTCAAAAGTTCTTTTGTAACTTGTATGGATTCATTTCCACTACTATTTATAAAAGTAAATGCATGAAAGTGGTAACAGACAAATAGGTTTTGTTGCATTGAAATTGTCAGACTGTATTTTCAGGCAAAACAACTTCTCTCTTTAAACACTACTTATCTGTTATAACCAGTTGAGGCTTGATCAATTCATGTAAAATAAAGCTATCTTTATAAAAATGAAAGCGCTATTGTCCATTTTATAATGAAATTCATATTTTATTTAGATTTTTATGAAAGTTTTAATATTTCAGAATAATTTTGTCTCTTAGGGAAAAGGAAGCATTATTTATAAATGGGAACTATAAAGTTCAAACATCATCTTTGACGTTCTATGAATTAGTCATTGCTAAAGTAATTTATCTTAAGAGCTCATGTATTACAAGAACTGACTTCCATAAGAATAATAAGATTTGGAATAATTTACAAAATCAAGACAATTAGAACGTTTCTTTAAAAATACTTTATTTAAATGCATATCAGGTCTAAAGATAATCGTAGCAATTATTTCCTCATGAGAAATAACCCAGATTTCAGCCTGTAATTAATCACCTTGCCAGTCGCTGAAATATATCATGTATTGTTTTTATTACTGGGAAGAGGTTTTTAGTAGTCATAAAAATGTATGATTAAGAATCGAAGCCCAGAGGTAGATTTACGTGAAACTAATGAAGCTTAACTCTCAGGCCTGCTCACTTTCCTGGGCCCCTTCCTGGATCTTGGGAGAAGTTCTAGCAATGTGTTCATGTGGTCCTATATTTTTAAAAAATTTGCTAGGGTAATATTTTCACTACAATCAAGTAACGGCCTTGTACTTTATAAACTGTCATATGTTGCTTGAGTAGTTGGGAGCATTTTGGGGATCCAGGAAAGAAGTTGAATTTGAGCTTCATTTAGTTAAGTTGTAGAGGAATGTCTTTCTGTGAGTTGCAGTGACTTCTGTGAATAGTTAGGTTGCTGGTAACCATCTGGTAGAGATGAGTTCCACTCTGCCAACTTACCTAGCATCTCAACATAGTGGTGCAGGGGCTGAGAGCTTATCATGATAGAATGTGCGCATGGTGCCTTGTGTTGGATGTATGTACACGGTGGAAGAGAAACAAAGTTAGAAATGAACAGAGTAAGCAGTTAATCATGGAAGTTCTTCAAACTTTTCATGGACTAAATTAAAAGTGGAGGATTTAGTTCTAATCAATTCTTAGTCAAATTCTCATATTTTAGGAACATGCTTGATAATGCGATGTGTGTAATTATGTGTAATTATGCATGCACAAGATTTTTTTCTTTTACCTTTTCTGATGGGAATCATGCAAAAGAGAAATTATGAGAATTTCCAGTTTGTATATAACACATGTGTAATGATGCTACAAACAGTGAGCAAGTCCACATACGGAGTCAAATCTCAATAATAAAAAAACAATTTTGATTGACTACCATAGAGGAAATATTGAATTACATTTCTGTTTCCCCTATAAAAAATTTTACTACAAAATCATGGTCATATGAAGAGGAAATCTGAAGATACAAGCCAAAAATCCAGACACAATTAGGGATGTGTGAGGAGATACATTTAATAACTATTTTTTCTGATTTTATGATGTTTATAGTATTAATAAGCATCTATAATTTGTAATTTGTTGTCATTTCACTTTTCAGTATAAGTAAGTGGAAATTAATTACCTAACTTATTATTTAGAATTTTATATCCTATTTTTAAAAGAGGTTATCAAAATTATAAAGACTTTAAGCCCGAAAACACCTGGTTCTGCCCTTTTTAAGCATTAATTTTCACATTTGAACAAGTAGATGGATATTTTTTAGATATTATAAATTCTTCCAAACCAAGCCTATTGTCATTTTCCTAAAGTAAAGGTCTGGGAACCTGCATTACTAAGCTTCCCATTTGTCACAAAGATAGTATGCCATGTGAGTAAAAAACAAAAAAAGATCTCACACATTGTTTCTAGCAGAGCTTCCCATGTTGGGCTAGGGGTCGAGGTACCCTAAATTTCTGTGCAATTTTGAGAATGGCAAAATAAGTTTGGGAGAATATTTAGCAAGAGTAACTTAACAAATGGAGAGATCTCATCCAATTAAAAAAAAAAGTTACTTCTCTTGCTATAATTTTGAGTACTACATAATGAATACAAATCCTATTATACACAAAAGTATGAACTCATAAGGTTTATCTAACGCAAAAAAGAAGCACCTTTAAATAAACTGTAAGTAACAAAAAACGGGTATCTATTTTAAAAACACCTCCAAACAACTTGACTCTAATTAAATGATCGCAATGCCAATTATTAAAGAAAGCCGTTAACAATAATGCTGTACTAAGGCATCCACTGACAAGGAAACATATTTGTGATATACTGTTAGGTGATAAAAATAGGATATGAAAAGATGTGTGTGATATTCCATTTTCAAAATATGTATGCATATAAGATATATAAATAAATGAAAATTACTGTCCTGTAAGGCTTCTTCACTTTTACTCAACATTCTTTTGTTTCCTTGAGACTTATTTTCTTTTGTTTACTGTACAGTTCATATGGGAAAATGCTGTTCATTGTCTATATTAATATTTGCCATTTCATCTCCAGAGACACGTGACAATGAAGAATCTCGTTTCTCAGCTGAAACAGGAGGAAAATAATCTTTCTCCATATTTTTCTGTCATCATCTTGGCGGTAGGACTTAAGAAACATTTGAAATTCAAAGGAGAGCATTTAAAAGTAGAGTCTGTATAAATTATTTAACTAGAAAATAAAAATCAAATGCATTCAAATAATCATAAATTTAAAATTTAATACTCAAACAACCATACTGTTACTATAAAGCCTGTCATTTTTTTTTTCTTAACCTGTTTAATTATGTGACTAGCTGTCTTAGGATCAAGGCTTTATTCGCCATTCATTTTAATTACATATTCTTTTTTTTTTTTCCACTCTAATATCTACAAAAAAGAACTATTTCTTGTATCTTTGTATTTTAGCAATAGGGAAAGATTTTGTTGTGAAATAATTGACAATGTTTTATATAATGCAAATTAGGTATGCTTTGCAAATAAGTGACTCTGTACTTGGATAGGGCCATGAAACCATGCTTAGCAAGGCGGTCAATGCAAACCAAGAAGGTTTTGGATGATGAATGTATCGTGAAAAGTAAAACATCTCAGAAGGATTTCCACGTTTGGGGGCTAATGTGGGTACTCATCATAGTTTTATTTTCTTTGTCTTTACAAGTAACTTTTGATAAGTGAAATAAGTATGTGAATATAGAGTATCACTTCTTTTTTTCATTTTGATTGATACATATCTGATGTGTGACATTGTATAAGTTTAAGACATACAACATAATGATTTGATATAAGTATATGTTGTACAATGATTAGTACAATAAGTTTAGTTAACAACCATTACTTAAAATAGTTACAAAATTTGTTTTTTTTCCTCCTGATGAGAACTTTTAAGGTATATTCTCTTGGTAACTTTCAAATAACCAAAACAGTATTATTAGCAATAGTCACCATGCTGTACATTACATCCCCAGAAGTTATCTTATAACTGGAAGTTTGTACCTTTCGACCACCTTCACCCACATCTTGCTTTTCATAGCAGGTTCAGAAGGAGAAAATGTCTTCCTTCATATTCTGAAGAAGTATACTATGTCTAATTTGAAATCATCTGTTATATTCCTATTTTTGAAAATTTCCTTCCACTAATTCTTCCTCAAAACTCTCTTTGCTTTATCTTTCCACTCCACGATTAGACACACTTCATTGCAAGCTCTTTGCCCTCTTCTAACCCTTTAAATTGCTTTCTTCCCTGGGCCTCTCTTCCGGGTCTTCTCTAATCTTTTTACACGATCTCCCCACGGCTTGAGGTCACACAGCAATCTCAGTGAAAACTGATTCTCTCTCTCTAGTTCACCCTTCCTTCTGAGTTCCAGACAGATCCTGCACTGCTTCCTGGGTGTCTTTATTAGATACCTCACATCAAACTCATCATGGCCAACATCGAGCCCTTCCACTTTCCCCATCCACCCAAATTTGGATGTTACTCTCGTACACTTAATCAACAAATTTAAGACGTAGGAATCATTCATTTTGTTATGTGATTGGTATAAAATTCTGTCAGTCTACATCTCTAGACACATCTAAGCCTTCCCATTGCCACTTCTCCACAACAGCCTACAACCATCCTCCACACTGCAGTCAGAGCGATTTTCTAACATTCCCTTGCTTAGAAACTTTAAATACTTTCCCATTTGGCATAGAAGATCTAAATTATAGAACACGGTGTCTTAGTCTACTTAGCTACTGTAACAAAATACCAGTGACTGGGTGGCTTACACAATAGAAATGTATTTTCTCACAGGTCTGGAGAGTAGAGGCCCACAATCAAGGTGCTAACAAATTTGGTTTCTTGTGAGAGTTCTTTTGGGTTTGTAGATGTTCAGCTTCTCACTGTATACGCACCTGGCTGGGCTTTTCTCAGTGAATGTCCACCAGGGAGAGAGAGAGAGTTGGCTCTCTGGTGTCTCTTCTTATAAAGACACTAATCTTATTGGATCAGCCCTGTCCCCGGTGACCTCACTTAACCTTAATTACTACCTTAAAGACCTCATTTCCAAACACAGCCACACTGGGGGTTAGGGCTTCAACATACGCATTTTAGGGAGACAAAAATATTCAGTTTGTAACACATGGTAATGAATCAAGAACTGGTTTCTGCTAAATACTCTCGCTTTCTCTTCAAGCTAAACTTTTTCAATCTGTGCTCAACTTGACTGAATAGTTTCACGTTCCTATTATTCAATAAGTTTTTCTGGTTTTTGTTTTTGTTTTGAGCACTGGCATTCTTCTCGACAGCATTCTCATTATCTGGGCAACATCCGAAGGGAAACCACTGTTTCTGCTTTCATGAAGCTTTCATTCTGGTGGGAAAAGAGAGTAAATAAATAACTAAATGGAGTGTCTCTAAAGATGTTTCCAAAGCTGGAATATTCTCTACCTCCCTACCTCCCCGAAGCCATTCTTTCCCTCCTGCTCTCTCCCTTGCTCTATCTCTCTTACATACACACACATACACACAATCACTCATATTTCAGATCTTATTTTAGCTCTTTTCTTTTCCAAAAATCCTTTTCTGGTCACTTTAGACTGAATCAAATTGCACCTGGCACATGATGTCAAATCACACTATGGCGATAAAACATGCTCATGCTTTATTTCAGCAGCTTATTGAATGGAATGTCTGTCTCCAAGAGGATAAAGACGATGTCTACTTGTCTTTATCATTGCATGTCCAGCATCTAGCAGTGACTGATATAAAATGAACAATCAATAAACACTCATTGAGTATTGTTGAATATCTTACCAATTTTCTTGTGTAGCACTTCTGAAAGCATCTTGCTAGGAACACTAATTATTTGGAGTAATAATGAGTGTTATCTTGAAAAAGAACTTTTGGTAGCCAATCACTGAATTTAACAATGTTCAACTTGTTTATTTACTACAGAGCACTTAACATGAAAATATGAATTATGGATCATGAAAGCACATTGTATCCTACTTTTTCCAGATGATTTTCTTGCATAACCTTTCTTTCTCACAGCAATCTGAACAGCTAACATTTCGTCAACACTCTTCTACAGCCTTTCTCTGTCTCCATAGTAGGGCCAGGGGTAGGTCTTCCTGCAAGAGCTAATGGTGCCCTTTACTCTCAACATTTGTAAGCTAATGAGTGACAAAATCGTAACACTTCCACAGATCAAAGAATCATACGGAAGTTCTTTTTTACAGAACTATTTTATACTAGCTCATTAAGACTTACCATCAAAGGCACATGTGGAATATAAAGGCCTATGGTAAAAAGAACTAAATAAATAACCTCATTAAAATTTAACTGAGAGTGCATGTATTAAGGAACAATTAGAGTTTTCATGATAAACATTTTAAGTGCTAATTGGTTCCAATGGGAGGTCTTAAGATTACAATTTCTTTGGAACTTGTGGGCTGCTGCAAAAATGCCCATATACATACAATAACACAAATAATAACTGCAACATTAATATAAAACATCTTATCAGTTGACTATAATGAATATGAACAATATCGTTCCGCTGAGCTTCATGACATCTACAGTCAATCATAAGGCAAAGAACGATCACAGGCAGTAACAAAGAAGGATTCTGAAAATGCAGATGTAAATCATTAGGACGAGTTAGAGTGCTTCTTAAATTTCTGGTTAATCTCTATGAAATATCAATTCTGATTCAATAAGTCTGAGGTAAGGAAGGCTGGATTCTCTGTCATTAAAATGCCTCTCTGTTTTTAGCACCCTTAGTGTTTTGTTTTGTTTTATTCCATAGCACCCTTAGGCCAAAAGAAGTGTATAATAGTTTGTTTATTGAGTGGTTAGGTCTAAACAATAAGTATTTAAGTCCTAAAATCTTAATAAGCATTTGAAAAAATAATAAATACAAATTGTGTTTTTATTTCATTGTTTTCTAACATCTCTCACTGGGAGGTATGCAAGCAAATCTTGGGCACTGCAGGACTTCTCGGACTTTGGAATCGGGTTGGACACTGTCACCGTCATTCCTGGTTCCTCACTGACTTTTATGCAGCATTTGCCTATCTTTGCAATAACTTACAAAAACCCAACTATTGACCTGATATTGTTTTTCCTACCTTTGAATAAATGACTCACTTTCAGCATATGCTTTTCAGAGCCCTGGAGGGGTCTTGGCAATAGCAGAAGGTGTTGGTAGCAAGTAAGGAGATAGTCCAGGTATCAAAGCCATAGGTCTAAGAGCAGCTCCACTCTGGGTTTATGAGTTTATTTGCATAGGGCCATTAAGTGATACGACTTTAAAATTGCTTGCAAACCAACTCCAAAGGACGTAAATTTTTGCTTAGTTGTAGCATGTTATATAATTTTTACTATCAATAAAACTTTCCAAATTTTCATGTATTTTTTAAATCTATATTACATTCAATATTTAAAAATATTCCAATTTGTGGGTCTGTTGTTTAGGTGGGGAAAGTAGATGGGTTATTTAAGTAGTGTCATAGTTAGATGTATACTGTGTTGGGGGTTCCCAAGACCACCTTAAATTTGCCGATTTGCTCCAAGGACTCACTGAAATCAGAACAGCTTTTGTACTCACCGTTGTGGTTTATTACAGCAAAAACAAGAAGTACAGATTAAAATCAGCAAAGGGAAAAGCATATGGATGAATTCAAGGAAAAGTAGGGAGAAAACTTAGGGAGGCAGAGAGACAGTGAGGTTTTGCCAACCAGGGAAGAACACTGGCCCATTATCCTGGAAGGCCAAGCTGACATGGGCTGGCTGAGAGTGCAGGGGTCAAGCTGACATGGGCTGGCTGAGAGTGCAGGGGTCAAGCTGACATAGGCTGGCTGAGAGTGCAAGGAGTCAAGCTGATGCAGCCTGGCTGAGAGTGCAAGAGGTCAAGCTGGTACAGCCTGGCTGAGAGTGCAAGGGGTCAAACTGATACAGCTGGGTACAGAGCCTCAAGCATTCAAAAGCAGGTTTTCACCAATAATCACATTTTTAGCATACACTATCTGGCTTGGCCCAAGTCCTCAGATATACAAAAACACTCTTATTGGGCAGGCAGAATATTGCAAGGCTCAGAGATCTGTCAAGCTCCAGTACTTTTCCTTGAAATGCACAAAGTTTGAGTAACCTAGGCCTGCTGAGCTCACCCTTACCTCCTGTGTATAATTTGGCTTTTATATTGATACCACTCTACTTCTCTTCAGATTATTTTTTGTCAAATTATTCTTTCCATCATATTCATCCCCTATTTCATTTTAATTTCCAAGTTTGGTATTTCTTCCTCTCTAAGAACTCTATTTTACACCTTCTTCTCTCTTTTTTTTTTTTTTTTGGCATTAATCAGCTAATTTATTTTCAAATTTATCAAGTATATTGATGTATAAAACACGTCTCACATTGTTTGTATAAATAGAATTGGGAAAAATCCATTAATTACATTTTTAAGTCTCTCAATATTGAACTTCGATATGAGCTTGAACAAGAAGACACTGACTCCTCAAACATGTAACTTCCTATGATATTTTTCTTTCCTACTTGAATGATAAAAAGGAATTGTCACCCTTCAAATTCTTAACACTAAAACAACCCACTGAAGTCAATTTTAAATGCTTTTCATAAATCAACTGCCAAATAGCTCATTAATTCTGCATATATAGTATCCATCAGTTTGGTTAGTAACACTATTTTGGCACATTGTCAGAATTCATTTTTTCATATAGATTGAATAAGATGTTTAGACTAAATGTAACTTTGAGGCCTTTCTGTTTGATCTGCTGATTTTGCACACTAGGAAATTAAGAGGTGAGGTGACTGGCCAAAGTTACAAGGAAGGTTTTTATGGCAAAATATCCCAGACAAAAAGTAAGCATAACTTAGAAGCTTAACAGTAAATATATATTAAGCACCAGATAAATGTAAATTAAAGCACAATGATATAACACCACAAGAATAGTTCAAGTGAAAATGCTGGAGAAAACCAAGTGCTGGAAAGTACTTAGGTCAACAGGAACTTTCACACACTGTCCGTGACAGTGGGAGTGGTGGTGGTGATTGGGGTGCTTAATTTGGCAAACAATTTGGACAACCGTTTGTCAGTATCTGCTAAAACTGAATGTATGCATATCCTATGTCCCAGAAATTCCACTCCTAGAAATATAACCAACGTGCTTAGAATGAAAATTAAAGCTCATTTTAATAGCCCCAGTCTGGAAAACACCCAAAAGCTCAGCAAGTGTAGAGTGGATGAAGAACTTCTCCCATGCTCACACAGCGGAATACCACACAACAATGGGAACAAATGACCTAAAACGACACGCAATGATACAGGTGAATTCGACAAATCTAACACGAACGTTCATCAACAGAAGTCAGATGTTCACAGAAAAGGGCAAATGAGCAAACTATGCTATGAGAAGTCTAGACAGAGCAGGCTGGGGTGGGAGTGATGACTCGTGCCTGAAGGGTCTGTGGACTCTGGGGAATGTGCTATTTCTTAAGCTGGGCGTGTTACCTATGTGTGTCTAGTTTGTGAAAAATGACTGTTATATAATTATCATACGAGCACTTCTCGATATGGATATTAAACTTTAATTTAAAATACTAAAATGTAATGTAAAAATAACAAAAATCTCAAACCTCTAACAGAATTTTTTAAGAGAGAATTAAGATGTAGGCAATATTAAGAATAGAAAGGACGTAATTACAGCTACAAGAGAAATTAACATGATCATAAGATAATAATATAAAAATGCCAATAAATTTTTAAATAAAGAGGAATTAAATAATTGTCTAGAAAAAGGAAACTTTCCAAAACTGACTTAAGTAGAAAAAGAAAGCCTGAATGGACCAATAACTATAAAACAAATGAATAAGTATTTGAAAGTTTAGCCACTGAAAACCACTCCCAATCAAAAAAAACGAGAGTTCCAATTTTTTTCCTATAGAACAGTCCTATTAAACACAGAAAGAAAAAGAATTTATCATCTTATTATTAATCTCTTCTGTATACTAAGAAAAGAGGAAACATTCTCCACTTATTCTACAAAGCCAGTGTAATAGTAGCACATAAGAAAGAAAAATTAAAACCAATATTATTTATGAATTACTGTAAGTCTAAAATATATTATAGGCAAACTGAGTTTTCCCAAGGAATCCAAGAAAGTGTTAATGATAGAACTTCTATTAAAGAAATTCCATCATAAAATATTATAGTTTAAAAATATCAGCGACATAGGTTCAGCAAAAATATTTGAAATAACTGAAAATAAATTCATAATTTTAAAAAACTCTCACCATACTAGTAATAAAAGGTATTTTAACCTAATAATGACATTGACCAAAACCTAATTTATTGATAAGAATTTGAATTTTGACATGTTATATACATTGTACATTTATTGCATATTCAAGTAAGATTAGTGATTGCTAAAATAGAAAAGCTCTTAATTTTTGTACTTTTTCTTTTCTCCAAGCACTTTGAATTTCCAATCACAATTTCTTATATTTCTTCCCTACCTTTATAAGTATGTAATTTAGCTGTAACTAAAATAATTTTAACTTATTTTCCAAGACTTGTTATTTCATTTTCAGATTTTATTGAAGTAGCCAGCACTTCCAAAACAAATATTTTAAAATAGTACTTATAGTGTACATCTATTTCTTAATTATGACTAATATCAATTTATTTATTACTTTAGCATTCAGGATGAGCATTATACTTTATTTTTGATATAACACCTTTCCCATATTTAGTAAATTTCTTTAGGACATCTTTTCTCTTTGGAGTTAATTAAAAATTGCTGTTGGACTGTATAAAATACTGTTTTGCATCAATATAAGCATGTATATTTTTCCTTTAGTTTGATTTAATCAACTGTGTACAGGGGTATTCCACTTTTGAACAATTTTTGGACTCCATTAATTATCTATGCTTGGTCACTGTAGTTTCCATAAGTCTATTTTAATATGTATGAGCCTATTCATTGTCATGTGTAAAGTCAGCACTCTATTGTTCAGGTAGGAGGAGCTTACAGAGTCAAATTCTGTTAAATTTATCCCCGATATCTTTGAATGAAAGTGTGGAAGATCTGCCTCAACATTTCTTGTGCCTTGGACAAGAGTACAAATGAAGATACACATATCAAATATCTAAATATTTAAAAGTCTAGATAATGCTGTCAGAAGGTTAATATATGTGGTATTGGTGAAATAATAGACAAATAGATCGATGGAAGAGCATAGAGCCCAGAAACAGACCCACATAAATATAGTCAAGTGATCTTGACAAAGGCAAAACAATGGAGAAAAGATAGTCTTTTCAACAAATGGTGTTGGAACAACTGGACATCCTCAAGCAAAAAATGAATCTAAACACAGACCTTCCACTCTTCACAAAATTAACTCAAATTGGATCACAGACCTAAACGTAAGACAAAAAACTATAAAACTAGAAGATAACAAAGGAGAAAATCTAGATGACTTTGGGTTTGGCGATGACTTTTTAGATACAACAAAGGCGTAAAAATATAAAAGAAAGAATTTATAAGCTGAACTTGATTAAAATTAAAAATTTCTGCCCTATGAAAAACACTGTCAAGAGAATGAAAAGACAAGCCACAGACTGAGATAAAATATTTGCAGAAGACATGTCTGATAAAGGATGGTTATCCAAAATATCCAAAGAACTCTTAAAACTCAACAATGAGGAAACAAACAAAGCAATTAAAAAATGGGCCAAAAACTTACAGACACCTCACCAGAGAAGGTATACAGATGGCAAATAAGCACAGGAAGAAGTGCTTCACATTATGTGTCATCAGGAAAATGTAGATGAGAACAACAGTGAGATAACACTACACATCTCTAAGAATGGCCAAAATCCAGAACACTTACAACACCAAAGCCTGGCAAGGATGTGGAGCAACAGGAACTCTCATTCACTACTGGTGAGAATGTGGAATAATACAACTACTTTGGAAGACAGTTTGGTGGTTTCCTACAAAACTAAACACACTCTTACCATATGATCCAGCAATTTTGTTCCTTGGTATTTACACAAAGGAGTTGAAAACTTATATCCACGCAAAAACCTACACACAATATATTTAGCAGATTATTCATAATTGTCAAAGCTTAAAAGCAACCAAGATGTCCCTCAGTAGGTGAATGATTGAATAAACTGGAGTATATTCCAACAATGGAATACTACTTAGTGCTAAAAAGAAACAAATTATCAAGCCATGAAAAGAAATGTGGGAAACTTACATGTATATTGCTAAGCAAAAGAAGCCAATCAGAAAAGGCTACATACCACATGACTCCAACTATATGATATCTGTAAAGGCAAAACTATGGAGACTGTAAAAGGATCAGTAGTTGCCAGGGGTTGAGGGGAAGAAGGGAAGAACAGAAGGAGCACAGAGGATTTTTAGGTCAGTGAAACAACTCCATATGATGCTAAAATAGTGATACATGTCACTAGACATTTGTCAAAACCCGTAGAATGTACAACACCAAGAGTGAACCCTAATGTAAACTATGGACTCTGGGTAATAATGACGCTCCAAAGTTTATCAGTTGTAACAAATGCATCACTCTGCTGGGGGAAGTTGATAATGGGAAAGCTACGCATGGGTGGGTACAGAGGGTACATGGGAAATCTCTGTACTTTCAAAAAAATTTAACATATGTTTAATTCTCCAAATTTTGACAAAGATGGATAAGAAGTCATATTAAATTTAGAGTTTTGTAACTCCACATAGTTCTACCAATGCCTGAACCCTGGACTGTCACCTTCTCTTTTTACTTTCGCATCTGGTTCCCTCCTGAGTCTTGAGAAGCTTCATGCTTGCTGAGGTCCAACCTGGGCTGCATGCCCATGACTTATACACAGCCCCAAGAACTCTTGAGCCTAGAGTTTGCACACCAGCTAGGTAGTCCGTATTTGGCATGACAGATCCAGGAATCAGCCAACAAAGGCCTCTGAAATGGGTGCAAGGCCATTTGGGCAGGAATACTAATATGTAGTACAGAAACAGGGGTGTGAACTCAGGTGAATACTCCCATCGGCCCTGTAGAATCCTCGCCTTGAAATGGGGTTTTGCCAATGGGGGGCCAGAATGAGGCCATCTAAAGTATACAGCCTAGTTGAAGGACCCCACTTACCCAAGTCTAAGGATAACATTTTAAAGGGTCCTATTTCTGAAGCCTGTAGATTGGAAGTAATCATCATGCATCTGTAGCTCTGGCTCACCCCATGCCCATCCAGTTCTATCAGCATTAGCATGATCACACCATGAATCTAAGGCTCAAACCACAAACATCGGCACTGTCTCTGAAAAGTGCCCATAGGTTTCCTAATGCCAATCTCCTTCAGATCATCAGAAAATTGCATGTCTTCATCCTAGCCATAAAGAAAAACATTCTTTCCCTTTACTGGTCTAACAGGTGCAGAGAAAATTCATTCCGTCTATCATGGAGATCTACATAGAATTGATATCTTCAGTCATGCACTTGAGTTTATCTCAATTTGCTTTAGTTTACGTGAGTGAATGCAAACATTGGATTGTCCAATCAGGTTTACACAGTGCCAAGCATTATAATAAGTTCAAGGATGTAAGAAATCCAGAGGCACAGATGAAGCGAAGAGAGGTCCAAGATATCTCACGTCGTTCTCCACATCCTTCTTTCCTGCATCACATTCTACGGCCAGGAGTAATAGATGATATCACAAATGAGATTTGCAGGTCATCTCACAAAGTAAAGAGCAGTTAGGATAAGAAACGTGTTCATTTTTTAAATCTACATGTTCACCCAGCTTATGTGACATTTGTCAGGAAGCCATGCCCCCTTAATCCATAGATCTTAAGTTGGGTTACTATAAGCAATTCTAAATTAAAGACATCTTCCTCAAAGCATTCCATAGATGAGGACACTCCTCCTAGCAAATATCTCCTGGGCTATTACCCAGCACATCTGTTATCATACTGTTTACAAAGATAATAGTCCAGGTCAACTGCCTTCTTTCTTTCTCCAGGAACATGCTCCCGTCTGCTCCAATGGTAATTAGTAATTAGAAGAGAAATGAATCACAGTACTAGTGTTTAAACGTCTGTATCTCCAGTATCTTATTTCAGAGAAGGAAATGGAAGACAATGTATTAGGGACTTATTCCTTGTCACTATTTACTCAAAAACCTAATTTTTTTTCTTTACATATCATGAATATTTTCACAATTATAGGAAACATGCATTGGTTTTATAATGGGAAAAAAAATCAATGGGATATTTTTCTTAAGTCTTTATGGGCACAGAACACAGGAAGATGCTGATTCTTCAAAGCCATGAGTTCCCATTATAATTTTTTTTTTTTTTTTTGAGAAAGATTAGCCCTGAGCTAACATCTGCCAGTCCTCCTCTTTTTTGCTGAGGAAGCCTGGCCCTGAGCTAACATCCGTGCCCATCTTCCTCTACTTTATATGTGGGACGCCTACCACAGCATGGCTTGCCAAGTGATGTCATGTCCGCACCCGGGATCGAACCAGGGAACCCCAGGCCCCCGGGAAGCGGAACGTGTGAACTTAACCTCTGCACCACCAGGCCGGCCCCAATAATTTTTATTTCCTACTTAAATTATAAATAGAATTTGTCATCCTTCAAATTCTGAAAACTACAAACAATTCATTGAAGTCATTTTTTTAATGGACTTTTCCTCTAAGTTAATTGCTAAATAGCTCTTTAATTCTACACATATAGTATACGCCAATTTGTTAATTAATTCACTGTCTTTAACTTCTGCAAAAGAGAAAAAGTAAACAGATGGAATCATTCCTTAAGAGATAATGTGAGTTTTTAAGGGTTTTTTGTATGTTTGTTTATTTATTTTTTTAGTTCTTTTTTTTTTTTTAAAATTGGCACCTGGGCTAACAAGTGTTGCCAATCTTCCTTTTTTTTTAAGGATTGGCACCTGGGCTAACAACTGTTGCCAATTTTTTTTTTCTGCTTTATCTCCGCAAACCCCTCCCCTCATACACAGTTGCATATCTTAGTTGCATGTCCTTCTAGTTGTGGGATGTGGGACGCCGCCTCAACGTGGCCTGGAGAGCGTGCCATGTCCGCGCCCAGGATCGGAACCCTGGGCCACTGCAGTGGAGCGTGCGAACTTAACCACTCAGCCACGGAGCCGGCCCCTGCTTGTTTATTTTTAATGATCTATGCTTTGGACACCGTAGGAAATCATCATTTTCCCACAAATTGAATAAAATATTTAAAGCTGCAAAGTAATTTACAGGTATTCTTTGTTTCATCTCCTTATAGACAAGGAAACTGAAGCAGTGAAGTAAATGGACTATTACCCAGCTCTGTAGCATCTGTCTCCTCAACACATTTATACAGTCCCTAGTAACTCGAAAAATTCCTGAATTTGCCAACGTGCTCCCAAAATTACATTCTATTGCTTCTTCAGTTGCTCTTAAACTCAACATTTCAATTTTAATTAAAATAGGATTTATTTCATTTAAAAACCTCTGTGTATTCAATCCTCTTATCTATTGAATCTATCATAAGTTTAATGCATCATATTAAGCAGTAGAAAGAGACTGACAATTCTCGCTTTTAAGCAACTGAAACTGAAGAATGATTTAACATGTTTTAAAATATTGCTTTAAATCATCTAAAATTCTCATCTCGTTTTTAATTCAGAAATGTCGCAAACTGAGAATTCTACAAAATGAAAAGATGATGCCTGATTCAACCAAAATTTGAATCAGAGAAAGAGAAGGAATTCAGGAAAACTCTCATTAACTTAAAGTGCTTATTAACTTTCTATTTCCTTTGTGTATATACACCAAATACAAAGATGATTCATGCGTCATGTGCATCATCTTTCTAGTTAATTATATTCTAAAGTAATCTCTAATGACAGTGTAATAATGATACTGTATAATTATAATGTCTATTTTCAGACAACACTTCCACCTTAGAATCATATGTATATCCTCAAAACACCAATTTGTTGATTTTCTAAGCACGTAAAGTAAAAGGATTTGTATTTCTAAAGTTAGTTGGAATATTTGGGTAAATAAACATGAAATTATGTTATTGGTAGGAGTTATCTCACAGAGATTTTGATAAGACAGCTAAAATTAAACACTGAAAATATTTCAAAAGAATTGGAAATTGAAAATATTGAAATACAATCCAGTTGGATCTGGCTTTGTTTTTCAAGGTTCACACTTATTCAATATCTAAAAAGATATTTCTTCGGTGTCTATCACATGATGAGCATTACATCATGGGCTGAAGATCACAGAAAACCAAAGTTTTACTGTCAGGGAGCCATTTTCCCAGTTAAAGGCACAAAATTTCCAATTCATAAAATAGTAGAATGAGTCTAAATGTTGTGTATGTTCACTGTCCTACGGGAACATAGTCAAGGAGAATTAAGTTCATCTGACAGGTTAGTATCAAGGTAAATACATCCAAGAGGTGATATATAACAACTTAGAAACAAAGACAGATAAATATATGTGTTGCTCTGTTACAGAAGTTTCCAACTAAAAGCAACAACTAACTTAACACTACTTTTATAATTTCTCTTTAGAGCTTTTCAACAATATAAACATGCATTAAATGGAAATATACATATACAAATAGGAACAGAGTAAACAAAATGATAATTATAGATACATGGTATAATATTACTACTGATGGGAGAACACTTACTGCTACTCAAATGAACAAAGAAAATGTAAGACTTTGCATTTTGTAACAAATCAAATCTTGTAAGCAAGCGTAGACCCCATTGGGTATTAGAGGAAATTAGAGGAGAAAGTTTTCCAACTTGAATCTTTGAGGAATTGAAGTATTTTCTAGTGTCAGTCTCCTTTGGATAAGTCAGTCTCTGTAAAGTAAACACATAGTCTTTCAAATATATCCTTCACTCCTACCTGATTGCTGTCTCTCCGAGAAAACTCCTAGTTGGATTTGTAGGAGCAGGTAGCCAATGTGATCCCATGACTGGGACAGAGAATGGAAGCCATGATCTACATGGTGTCTGTACTGTTTTCTGCAGCAGCCTGATCTGATCACTTGATGAGGACTGTTGAGGAAAAGTCCTGAAATGCTTTTAGGGCCAATGTGTTGCCGCCCACTACTGCTGTACATGGCCCCAGCCATTTGCAGGAGAGAAGCCTCTTCCTTCCAACTTCAAGCCTCTAGTGGATCATCAGTTCTCTTAGCACCTTCCTGTCCCCTACCTTGGTGGCATACTAAGGCTGTGGGGAGTCAGAAGTCCCACCCCAGTCTTAGCTGTCTTGCACATCTCCCTGCAACACTACTGTTCAATTTCCCCAGTAGAGTACCATTGCTAGAGTTCTAAACAGGAACTGAGAATGTTCTGGGTTTTTTTGTTTTCCCTTCAGTCTATCTAATAAGACGCCTGACCTTGAAGATGAGATCCACGCACTCCCACAGGAGGAGATGCGTCTCTCCATGCCTCCATATCCCTACTCTCTTTTCCACAATCCATTATGTTTGAAGTAGCAGGCTTCCTGCCTAAATTTCCTGTCTACAGGAATTTCTCCTTCATCACCTTTCTTGCCCAATACCCACATGAGATTTGCTCAGTTGCTTTCACAGATTCTCAAGTTGTAGATAATGAGCAAATGGGGAAAACAGTTGAGAAACAGGGAAAGATGAAGCAAGAGGACTACCAAAAATATTATTCCCATCACAGCAGAAAACTCAAATATGTCAAGTAAAAGGTTTAGCTATGCAATAGGTAAAGTCAGAAATTTCCCATATGCCAGGAAAAACTAGCTAGAAAATATCTAAGCACATGGTGTAATTCCATATATGAAGCCAGATGCAAACATATTTGTGCCAATATATTTGGCTGAGTTTAAATTAATTTTGCAAAAGACAGCATTTAAAAATAAATAAGTTGTATTAATTTGAAAGCGTGTAAAGCTACAAATAACTTTGGAATCGAGTTGCTAGTCAAAAAAATGACAGTACTTCAAATAGCTGTGACTTCAGAATTTTAGACAGAAATTTCTACATGTGTATCTTTTTATTTCTAAGTCATAACACAAGCAACAAGGCATGGAATAGCTACATGGGCTCTATTCTACAGATATTTTTTCTTGTATTTATCTAAATATAATTATCAAAGAGATCAATATAGAAATAATAGTTATTATAAATGATTTTTTGACTTTCATTATTTTAATAATTCTAATGTTAAAATATGTCTACAATGTAAGACATCATTTGTTTTCAGATATGAAAAATTCCCATATCTGAACTCTAAAACTCGATAATTATTCAAATTGTGAAAAGTAATAATCTTGTAAGATTGACTCAAAGATCAATTTTGGTCCTGTCATTTCATGAAAAGCTTTCAAAAATTAGTTGCTCTCCTGTGAGCTCAATAATTTCTACTTTCCCAGTGAAACTCTAAAATTTAAATGGCTTCATAGTCACCTAGATTAGAAATGCTGACTTTTCTACCAGGGTCACACACAACAGAAATAACTGCCTAAGTTTAAGGCAGATTGCTGTTTCTTGTTGATACATTAACCACCTCTAACTCTATAGAAATTGGCTCTAGTAGCAAAGCCATGAAAGTGCACAGTGGTGACCTCCTAGGGAAAACCCAGCCGAAAACTCGACCTTTAAACAGGATTCTTCTGCATCACTGATAGTGTAATGCAACGTCATATCTGGCCATTATGCTTTCAAATAAATGTGTTCAATTTAGAGCTTTATATATTTGTGGAAATAAAATTACATAAAATTAAAAATACATAATATAGCTCATACACACATATATATATATATACATGACTGAAATACACATGCCGTGAATGACAATCATGATCTATCATTAATTTATACTTGATTTTCTAGTTTCTTTCTGTAACTTAAAAGGCAATTACATTTTTAGTTTGGGTCTTAATAAGCTATTACATTGTGACATTATAATTTTAGCCTTCATATTTTTTTCATGATTTGCGGCAGGATAACACAGTAATAAAAGCCTGGATTTTGGAGGTTAAGAACCCTGGTTTGGAATCAAATTTACATCAATTACCAGCAACGTTCACATTGGAAAAGTCATATAACAGCTTTAGGCCTGTGTCACCTCAACCATAAAATCGAGTATCTACCATGGACAGCTGCTTTTATAATTATTTCTGGGCATAAAGTGAGTCCTCAGCAAATGTTGGCTTTAAAATAGTTTGCTAACCCAAACAATCCCAATCTCTTCCTTCAAATGTAATATCAATTATATTTGACTATCAGAAACCTACAGGATGACTTTTGAGTTGAAAGTCTCCCTCGAGCAACAGCAAAGCCATCCCCTCCGAATCCATAGAAAATATGGAACTCGCTTCAACAAGTAGATAAAATTCAAAATCTAGTATCATCTACTTCTGCTTTGGAAGTATTAAGCCTCAAGGAAAAGTCACTAACAAACAGCAATGCTAACAGCAAGAACAATCTGGATAATCTATAAAGTCATATCTTTTTAGTCCATCAGAGAGCTGAGAAAGCAAGACAACTTGAGGAACTAAAATCCAAAGAGTGGCATGCCCCCTATGCAGAGATGGGTCGTATGAGTTGTTTCCGTGAAAGGAAGAGGTAGCCACAAGAGAGGCAAATAAGAAAACAGCTGAAATTTTAAAGAATTCTTAGAGGCCAAGTGGAAGCTACTATGAAAGTTTAAAATCCCTGGGAGCCCCAGAGACAAGGTAACTGCACCTGCTCGCCAACTCTTTTGTGCGGTCTTCCACTGACTGCTTGGAGGCAACGTGAAGAAGTAAATTCCCTATGGAAAGGGAATCTGAGACAAAATTTACCTGTCTAGGCAATGTCACTCAGCAGCAAGGCGAGGAGTCTGGATGGGAGAGCTCTGAAGGGCAGCAGTGGTTTGGGTCTCCTATAGCAGATGCTGGGTGCAGTTTCACAGGGTGTGAAAAGCCGGCCAGCTCTAAACTGATTTTAAAAATATTCTAATTGTGCTATATTTAAAGCAGTTGGTTGTGTAGGAATTTGAGCTTGGCTCTGATGGGCTTTGAGCTAACAGTCCTAGCCTGCTGTGAAGAAGTTAACAGCATATGGACCAATATGCATGGGCATCTTTAGCCCATTTATGTAACAAACCTAGAGAAAGCTGTCTGCCCTCTAGGACCTGCATGAGTACAAGTGATTTGCTATTAATCGGAAATGGACAGGAAATCCAACTGTGCACTGGACTCTGCTCTGATTTGAGTCGGAAGCTGTCTGTGGATTTGACAGGTGCCATTTCTAGACAGGTTTTTAGGAACCAGTGCGAGATTCTTCTTGCTCTTTCCAATTGCCATGATGGTCAGTGTTCATGATGAAGACTCAGTCTGCTACCATGAGTGAGTTCAACAGAGAATAGAACACCAACTAAGCCGAGATGAACATACAGTGTAAGCAAAAAGCCACCTTTGTTTTGATTACAAGGATTTGGGGGTTGTTTGTGGGCACAGCATAAACTAGGCAAACCCAACTACAACAACACAAATAGATTTTGGTCCTAATTCTGAGTTAGTCATTTGTTCAAGAAAATTAAATTCGCCATTTTACTGAAAGGATGTGATTTCTAATCAATTGCCCATAACTGAAAATGTTTATATAAATCCCATTTTGACAGTAGGAAATAATATTGAAGCTGGCGTGCTTTTTATCAGTACTAGCCTTTGTTACTGACTCAGTCTCATTTCACCACTAATCATAGTTTAAGGATATGATACAAGTCTCGATCTTGCTTTCTCAACTTTGTGTAACACAAGTGGTATTTTTAGCTCGCGTACCAGACACAATCCTGTCTTATGCTTACTCTAAATTTTTACCACAAGTCACAAGTTGTTTTATTATGAGTTTATCACAGAATAATCTTTTTATCTTTAAAATCATAGTATTATTAAAAATAGGGAATATTGAGACATCTTTTGTTAATTGAGATGTATACTCTGGAGATATATACATGTGCCTCCAAAATACATTGTAATTGTTCTTCACTCCAACAACAGCAATAGAAAGCTTATATTTCTCAATGAGGATTTTGCTGTGTAATGTGAAGGAAACATGGCAAAACAGGAAAAAATTCTAAGAAAATTTTTTGATGACCTTGTCAATATTTACAGTATTGTAATATATTTTTATGGGGCTTAAAATCCTACAATGTTCTTCTCAACCATCTATTACTTTAACGTCTTTCTTTTCATACTCATCTCTGCCTCCTTATTCCAGGCCCTTATTCTCCTTGATCTGGATCACAGAAAGAGTCCACTGTCTCCTTAATCTTTCTACTTAAACATTCCTATCTTCCCAAACTTCAGTTTTATTTCAATTCCATGCTCAAAAAATTCTCGTAATTACTGTAAGATAAAGCCCATTAGAATCTCTTTCCCCATCCCTTCTACCATTGGAAATCACAGCTTATCACACTTTCCACGATGAATCTTCTTTCCCAGAGAATTTCAATTTTCTTCTCCCACATCCCCTCAAAATCCTCTCCATCTTACACACTTGTAAGCCCCTTGATGCTGGGAAGTCTAGTTTTACCAGCACAGTGTTTTACAGGTCACTGATGCTCGGGACATATTTGAGTAGATCTCTCTATACAGCACACCTGGAAGTTCTCAATCTTCCTTCATACATCTTATAGATACAACGCAGAAATGCCATAGTCTGGTGGTGAACTGGTTAAATCACTCCTGGATGTTACTTAACTTATAAATTAGATTAAATACATTTTCTATGTGGACTATTCCGTCCATTGTCAGAACTTTACATCTTTTTGTCCAGTTATTTGAGAGTCATGTTTAAAGCCACTGTTCAGAATATCTTTTATATATATATATATATATATATATATTTACTTTATTTTTAAGAATAGTTTTAGCTTCACAGCAAAACTGAGTGGAAGGTACAGAGATTTTTTACAGAATATCTTATTTACAGAATACTTTTCAGCATTAACGATATAGAAAAAGAAATCTCCTCTATGTTGAAGCCAGTCCTGCTTACAGTTTTTATATAACATGAATCTCTTTGAAAAGCTCCTGCTTTGCCATTCAGTGAAATGTATCAGGTATGTTAAAATACACTTGTAGCTAAAGGATAAACTCTTCACCTCTCTCAGCAAGAGGGCTTGTTGAAAGAAACTGATTATTATTGTAGAGCTGAAGAAAACATAGGATCCTACTTTGAGGTATAAGATGTAACGTATAATGCTAATCAGAGAATCAGAGCAAATAAAAAAGAAAAGAAATTTAAAAAATAAAGGTGCTAAACAAGAGTTGAGAATTTGGGGCAGTAGATCATGGCTAAAAAAATTGATAAAATATATTATTGTCATGAATTTTAAGACAGGAATTTTTACGTTTTCTCATTTTAACATCTCTTAAAATGGTAGGCTTCTTATAGTTCATGATTCATTGATAATTAGATGCATTTTTTATTTCTCAGTGGTATGTAAAGTAATGGTTTGTATTATAGAGATTACACTTAGATTCCACGACATATGGTAAATATATAAAATATTTCAGGATTTATAGTGAAAATTAATTTTACAACTGATGTTATGACTGCATTCAGGAGGCATTTGTTTCCAAAACATTTGACTTAATATTGTATTATGAAATGTGTGTAATTTACACGACCAAAGGGAGTTGTCAATAATCCATTTAAAGCACTGTTCTTCTATATGTGTATATACAACAAACATTCCAGGAAACAGTATCACTAGAGCATTTCTGAAGCATCTTTTAAAATATATATACAGTAGTGTGAAATGAGACATTTAAATATTTTACACTTTGGCATTATGAAATATTTATGCTCAGACTCCCACAGATGGAAAGAATAAGGTCAGCAAAAGCTGTGAGAGACAAACGCCTCACTCGCAAGATTGTCTTCGGAAATAGAATGTGAGGATTTAACCCCAAAAAGTAAATGAATAAATGCATGAATTCATTCCATGTTTTAAGATTTAAGTGTTGAAATTTTGCTGAAAAATATTCATGCTTTCTGTTTTCAGTTTGAGGGTTATCTTCTAAAGGCACTGTAGCGTAACTTAGAAATAAGTTCTAAAGCTTCTCATGGTTTTACATACACAGATGACAGCCATTTTATTTTTTCTTTATTCCACCTAGCTATTTTTGATACTAAATACTTGAATTATGTTCCCAGGCTGTTTTCAAATTTTTTCTTGATTATTCTAGTATGATAGTCTTTGACGTAAAAGAAGATCTATATTTCTGCAATATATTGGCACAAAGGCTCAAACAGAAGCAAGTAAAAGGTCCATGATTTTCTATTTATTTTTTTCATCAAAGTTCAATCATACTTAACGTCATATTCAAATATTTCATATTGCAATTTTCATGACCATACATTTGTATAAAGGAATATGTACAGTTTACAGACAAAAGAAGTCATAAAACAATGATGGACCCACTAAAAACAAGTGAACAATAGCATTACCTTTGAACTCCTTGTGTGTGCCTCCAAAAAACCATTATTCTCCCTGTGTCCAGAAATAACTTCTATTCTGGAGTTTTGCTAATAATTTCCATGCTCCTTTTTATCCCAAAATGACATATTTAATTTTGCCAATTTTGAACTGTATTTTTTTTTCATTTTTAAAAATTGTTTGCCTAAAGTTACGCTTCCATCTGATAATGGATCTACTGTTCCTTCGGAAGTTCTCTTGCTTCTCACCGTCTCCAGTTGTTCATGTACTTGCAGGCTCATCATCAAAGTGGAAAATCCATTGCTAAATGTGAAGAGGAAAGATATGTGATCTACATGGCATGAACTGCTATTCATCGCCCTTGGTTTTGATTGGCCACGTAGAGATGCTGGTGAAAACTGGTCCAGTGCAGCCTAAGGCACTCATGTCCACTGCCACAATAACGACTTGGAACTTCAGTGATGTGCAGAGTTAATAACATTACTTTAATGAAGATCACGGAGAATACATATGAGTGTAGTTGGATAAGGCAAGTCATAACCCAAAGAATTTCAACACAGGCATTGGGTTCAACTTCCTGAAAGTTTGACCCTTGTGCAGAAGCAGTTGCATCAGAGAATACAGGTTTCTTTGCCAGCTGGATGTGTGTTTCGTCGTTTGTGTTTTCCCGGTCTATAATTCTCCGTTGTAAGCTGAAACCATCATGAGGAAGAGTAGCATTTTGATTTGTCATCATAAAGGCGTGGACAGGAATATGTCAGGCGTTGCTCTTGCATTTCACTTACCTTCCTTCCTCACAGAATTCATCTCTTTTCATTTCTCTTGTGCCTGTGATAATGATTAAGTGTGTTTTCTCCACATAATTATGTGTTACCAATTTTTAATGGTTAAGTTCTGATGTACTAATATATCTAAGAGTTTCCTAAAATTTTATTCTGAATTGTGCAGCAGACCCTTCTTAGAAACACTCTTTTCCTCTGAATCTTCTAGATCAGTAAATGCTTCCTGTGAGGGTCCAGATATTACAAATTTTAGGCTTTGCAAGCCATGGAGCCTCGGTCCCGACCACTCAGCTCTGCTTGTGCAACACAAAAGCTACCACAGGGCACATGCAAATGAACGAGAGGGGCTATGTTCTCATAAAACTTTATTTATGGACATTATCATTTGAATTTCATGTAAGTTTTAAGTGTCCTGAAATATTCTTTGTATTTTTTTCTTCAACGATTCTTTAAACTTATAAAACCTATCCTTAGCTTATGAGCTGTGCAAAAACAGTCAGCAGGCCAGATTTTGCTCACAAACTATAGTTTGCCAACCTCTGCTCTGGATCTGTCCCTCTCCGGCCCAGCTGCATATTGGAACCAGGGCCTAAACCAATCAATTAAATCCTAATCCCTGCTAAGAGAGTCTCCTGAGCTTTGTTATATTTTAAAAGTTTCCTAGGTGATTTCAGCTTTGAGATTCTAATCTATTCTAGTAACAAAATCTTTTTAAAAAATCCAGTTTAATATTTTTCCTCTGTATTCATGCTCAGTATCTATCTAAGCTCACTTAGTATGTATCACAAAAGTGTGAGGGAATCGCAGATCGCTCTGCTCCGTGCCTACTCTGTGAGTAGGTGAACACCCTTCCTCCATGTGTGTTTGGAGGTCCGGTTGAGGTGCACATGTCTTAGTCCTATTCCCCCTCCGTGGCCAGATACAATAGAGCCGTATCTTCTTCCTAGCCCTCACCTCCTCATGGCCTGGTGCTCTGAGACAATGTAATACATGAAAAACTACTTTCAAATATAAACCGTTACCCTTTTCTACCTGACACTCCCAACTGTAATTTACTCACCAAATCTAAAAGCATAGAATGTCCCCCACCTCACAATCCTTACTTCTTGTTCAGGAAAAGGCTAGGATCTGAGTCTCTATGCGGGTGCTATCAGATCTCAGCACAGCTGAAGGTAAGGTGGAAGCTGTCAGAAGTCCAATGTCTTCACAAGACCACTAGAAAAAATTGCTGATAAGCAAAGCCGAGTTTAGACTTACTGCAGGAAGGGAGGATGCCATTTGACTGAATCTTAGTCGCATCTCAGAAGGATGAAGTCAGAGGAGTATAGTTAGAGAATCTAAAAGACTGGGCTGAATGATTTTAAAGTGGATTTTGCAAGGTAGAAACTCATTGTGACTAGGAAGTTTACACTGTAATAGTTTTCGTTTAGTCGACTGACGTTGTAAGGTGAGTGTGTTGAAGCAAGTCTTGACGATCAGAAAATGGTTTTGAAAAAAAGCTAGTTTAGTTCTTTTCCCAGGCTTATCTTCTAGAAGCAAGAATTTCTTAGGGCAAATTGCTAAATTGTTTTTGCCTGGTCGCAATATGTTTAGCTCAGGGACAAGAAATTATGTTGTTATCAGTTCTCAAGGCAAATAGAATGGAGAAAACAGCACTCTGCTCACTTCGTAAGGCAACTCTTGAGAAAAGTGAGTGAGCAACAGTTTTAGATTTGTTTGGGTCCTAAAAGTCTGAATCACAGAGACTATGGTAGAAAGGTGTGAAGCACATTCTGTGTTGTTGGGTTGGGTTTATTTTATATTGTGAAGTACAAGTTTCAGGAGTTAAAATAGAGTTTCTTCAATCTATATTATCTTATCCCATGGTTAATTATGAATTATTCCTGACTCTATAATTAGGTTTTCCCCTGTGTATTTTTTCAGCACCACCAAGCAATTCATGAATTCCCAGCAGACACTGACCGCGTATCCTGCCAGTCTAACTCAATTCTGATGCTATCTACCTGGAGAGAGCGCCATCTCCCACAGGTGAAGAGCTCCGTCCTACAAGTCTGCCTCCACTCCAGATGTCAGGTGGAAGTCCAGATTGTGACCTGTGCTTCTGACCAACTGGCTATAGATCGGAGGTTCCCACAACCCCCTCCTTGGGTTCAATTATTTTGCTAGAGTGGCTCACAGAACTCAGGAAACCAGTTTACCTACTACATTACCACTTTATTACAAAGGATATTAAAGGATACAAGTGAATAGCCAGATGAAGAGATGCATAGGCAAGGTCCAGAAGGTTCCAAATCACAGGAGCTTCTGCCCTTGTGGAGTGTGGGGTGTGCCACCCTCCTGGCACACAGATATGTTTTGGTTTACCAACCTGGAAGCTCTCCAAACCCCATTCTTCTGAGTTTTTATGGAGGCTTCATGACATAGGCATGATTGATTAAATCATTGGCCCCTGGTGATTGAACTCAATCTTCTCCAGTGCCTCTCCCCTTCTGCAGGTGGTCACTGGGTAGGACTAAAAGTTCCAAGCCTCTAATCACGTGGTTGGTTCCCTTGGCAACCAGCCCTCATCCTTAGGTTACCTAGGGGCTTTCCAAAGCTTGCCTCATTAACATAACAAAAGACACCTTTGTTGTTCTCATTGCTTAGAAATTTCCAAGGGCTTTAGGAGCTCTGTGCCAGGAATGGAGACAAAGACCAAGTGGATATTTCTTATTATAAATCACAATATCAGAGGTTGCCTGTTATTGCTTTTATTGGTGTAGAGAGTTTTCTTTTTATGTGTGTATTTATGGATATTTTATAAGAAGTTAAAGAAGTCTGCATAATTGCATAACATTTTGAAAAGAAATTGTTTACATAATAACTTCTAAGATTATATACATATCAGTCACTAACAGTCCAATGTATGCAGGTACAAAGTCATTGGCATAGTAAGTAGCTGTTATGCAAGAATAGCTGGAATGAGAGGAATGTCACTGTCTTAGATAAACAACTCACAATGACCTGGCGAAGAGGGGGCAACGGGAAATGAATACCCCAACATCATTTCCTTTCTACTTTCAAACTCCTGGTTTCCTTGACTGACATGAACCAGAAATCAGAGTTGGCTGAAGAAGTCCATTCCTGTTAGCCGCCTGTGCCACAGAATGGCTAAAGAAGGGTCAAGAAGGGATCTGGAAGGGCAGGTGGAAGATGTACAGGACAGCCCCTTTATACATGGTTCTATGTGGGCATGTTTGCACAAACATCCTCATACAAATATCAGACTAGAAGTAAACCAGCATCACACAAATAGCAGACCAGAAGGAAAGATGTTGCAAACACCCTGATAATGGCACAGTGAGCAGATAAAATAACCCTGGGATCTTGGTGATGATGCTGAGCTGCAAAACCAAAACTGGAACCATCTACCCTCAAACTGTCTGCATGAAGAATAATCAATGTCTCCTAGAAGATAACATAAGAGAAAACTTAGATGATCCTGGATATGGCAAGGATTTTATTTATTTATTTTTTTCCCTGAGGAAGATTTGCCCTGATCTAACATCTGTTGCCAATCTTCCTCCTTTTTGGCTTGAGGAAGATTAGCCCTGAGCTAACATCTGTGCTAATCCTCCCCTATTTTGCATGTGGGTCACTGCCACAGCATGGCCAATGAGCAGTATAGGTTCATGCCAGGGATCCGAACTGGCAAACCTGGGCCACCAAAGCAAAGTGTGCCAGACTTAACCACTATGCCACAGGGCTGGCCCATGGCAAGGAATTTTGGATTCAATACAAAAGACACAATCAATGAAATAAATAATTGATAAACCAGATTTCTTTGAAATTAAAACTTCTGCTCTGCAAAAGAAAATGTCAAGAGAATGATAAGACAAGCAACAGACAGATAAAATATTTGCAAAAGACACATCTGATAAAGGACTGTTATTCAAAATGAAAAAAGAACTCTTGAGACTCAATAATAAGAAAACAAACAATCCAATTAAAAAACCAGCCAGAGACCTTAACAGATACCCAGATACCTCACCAAAGAAGATATACAGATGGCAAACAAGCAAAGGAAAATGTGCTCCACATCATGTGTCATCAGGGAAACGCAAATTAAAACAGCAATGAGAAACCACTACGAACCTATTAAAATGGCCAAAATTTAGAACATTGACAACAGCAAATTCTGGCAAGCATGTGGAGCAACAGAAACTTTCATTCATTGCTAGTGAGAATGTAAAATGGTATAGCCACTTCAGAAGACAGTTTGGTGATTTCTTATAAAACTAAATATACTCTTAGCATATGATCCAGCAATTATTCTCCTTGGTATTTACCTAAAAGTATTGAAAACGTGCTCACACAAAAACCTGCAGGGGGATGTTTACAGCAGCTTTATTCATAATTGCAAAACTTGGAAGCAACCAAGACACCCTTCAGTAGGCGAATGGATAAATAAACTGTGGTACATCCACACAATGCAATGTTATTCAGCATAAAGAGAAATGAGCTTTCAAGCCATAAACAGACATGGATAAACCTGAAATGCACAGTACCAAGTGAAAGAATCAGAAAAGCCTATATACTGTATGATTCCAACTATATGGCATTCTGGAAAAGGCAGAACTATGGAGATAGTAAAAAGATTAGTGGTAGCCAGAGGGTTGAGGGGGAAGGGGCAATGAATAGGCAGAGGATTTTTAGGGCAGTAAAAATACTGTAATACCATAATGATGGATATGTCATTGTACATTTGTCCAAACTCATAGAATGCACACCAAGAGAGAGCTGTCATGTAAATGACAGACTTTGGGTGATTATGATGTGTCAATGGAGGTTCATCAATGGTAACAAATGTAGTACTCGGGTGCAGGATGTTGAGAATAGGGGAGGCTATGCATGTGTGGCACAGGAAGTATATGGGAAATCTCTTATATCTTCCCCTCAGTTTTGCTTTGAATCTTAAACTGCTCTAAAAGAATAAAGTCCTAATAAAACAAAACAAAACAAAACAAAAAAACCCAATGTCTGTTATTTAAACCGCCATTTGGTATTTGTAGTTGAAAGTATCTTGACTGAGACACTGCCTTGTGAGGCAATCACTGCTGTTATTCCTGTTAGCCAGATTCAAAAAAAATGTAGTCATAAAGGGAAGTGGAACTTGACTAAGGTCATACAGCTGGGAAGTGTCAGAGCCAAGCTATCTCTCAGCTGTAACTGATTCCAGTGCCCAAGCTATTAACTGCATGTTCTCCTGCCTCTCACACTGCCGTACACGCAATTAAACAAGCACATCTAAATACTGATTTACAGGGAAAGCAAGTCTGTTATAGTGGATGTGGAAGGAAGACACATGGATGCGTTTTCTTAATTTGTGAACATGACCTCAGTGAGCCTTATTTTCCTTAGCTGTAAAAGTGAAACAATAACACTTATCATGTAGGCACGGTTGTTATGTTACTTAAATAACATATTGAAAACATTTTGAAGCAGCAAAGCCTACATCAACACACAAATTTATTAATAAAGGCAATATTTATTAAGGTACATTTTAAAATTTTCTATCTACCCATATCTACACATTTCTCTACCAATCAATCAATAGATTTCTCAAAGTAATCACTCTCCCTATTTCTACAAACATTTTGTCTATAGCTTTTTCTTGATTTCCACTGTTCCTTGTCTCTTCTAATTTGATGTGAGCTCTTGAAGCTGAGGATTATGATTTCACAGCTTTATATCCCCACAGACTCCTGAGTCATAAAATGATACGCACAATAGATGTTCGATAAATTGTATTGAATGAACATGATGGTATTTTATTCTTTCACATCTAGCATATACTTTTCCTATTATATCTCAGAAAGTATAAGATGATGCTTATCTCCAACATTAACTAAAAATACAGTATCAACAAAGAGTGATATGTCATTCTATAGCTTAGGTTAGGAGAAATGCTCTCACTTGTTATTCTTAGTGAATAAAACAAACCCACCAGAAATGTCATTTTTGAATTCACTTCAATTGGCTCAGATTTTTTGAAGAGGTGAAAAGTTTGCAATAAGAAGAAACCTGCTGGGAATCAATAAAGTTTGATTTACACTTGCAGCTTTTTTCTACATTTTTTTTCTTCCTCCCTATCTCTCCAACCCCCCATGTTCCACAAGACACTGAGAGCATAAGCTGACTTGAAATAGTTATGAAAACACATTTGGAAACAAGCTTGCTTTCTTGTTCTTACAATTGTCATTGCTAGAATTTATCTTTTCCTGTAGAATTCTTAGGATTGTAACAAATTAATTCCCACTAAATGCAGCAAATAATTGAAGTGTACTTACCCCCCAAGTGGATAAAATGTAACATTAACGCTAGACACTTGATGCGACTAAGCTTTTAAATAGGTTATCACCACTTAACAGAAAGATGAAAGTCAAACGAAATAGAGATGGTTTAAGTCATCTTTTAACTTCTGACATAATTTATGCAAAAGAAGATAGCATCTGTGGTCTAAAACCAATTTGTATTCAACTCACTTACCACATCTCTTACTTCCCATTGGCAAAACGAAAAACAAACACTGGAAAGCATTTATACATAAGCCTATGGGTCAGGAATAGTTTACATCAAATATTTGTTTGATTCTGTATAACCTAAAAACAGTGACTACTTAAGGCATGTGAATATAATTTTTAAATATAAATGTTTATTATGCACTTACTAGAAATCAGGAAATATCTTGAAGACTTTAATATTATCATTTTATCTATTTCAGTAAAAATTCTCTAGTGTAGATAAAATAATGTCAATTTTACAGCATAGAAAGTTAGGACTCTGAGACAAAATTACATGAATCCTTTTCTAGGGCTTTTGCAGAGGTTCATAGAATGCACAGCCTTCCTCATTTAACAGCCACACAATAATCAAGGTCTTGCTTGTGTGGTCAATCATCATGCAGACTTAAGCAATCCACAGCTACTCTGCTGTTTTGGCTATCCTAACAAAATGTAAGTAATTCACCCATTCCTTCTTTCTTATAACATTCATTCATTGATTCAAGCAATCAATATTCATTGGGCATATAACACATATCTAGCCTTGCCCTAGCTCTCAAGATCTAGTAACATAACATGCAAGCCCTGCCTTGAGAGACTTCCAGTGTACTGGAAGAGACGCAATTTAAAAGCCTAATTACAATGCAGGGAGATAAATGCTGTAATAGTGGCATGCTCTTGGCTCTAATTAGAACACAAGAAAGGGGCATTTAATTCAGGAGCAGTCTTTTCTCTGGAAAAGCTTCCCAGAGGAAGTAGCATTTGAACTGAGTGTTTGTGATACAATATCCTCAAGCTAGAATCCAGTCCCTAAAGAAAACTCACAGTTTTTAGCACTCAGTAAAATGTTCCTTTACTGTCTTCATTTGCTGGATCAATTAAGATAAGCACTTGGGTCTTAAAAAGGCCCATTTTTGGTGCTGAAACATGGACTAGGCCTTACTGACCCTTTCTTGCTCTCTTAGTTTTGGAGGCAGGAAACTCAATAGAGAAGAAGAAATCAGGCATATGTGTCCTTCTGGTGAAGAACCAGTGGATGAAATAAAGGAAGCTCTCTGATGTTAGCCCAGAAAGTGAGCTCTCAGTGAGTAGGAGTCTCAAAGATGCTCTTACGTTTAGATTCTAATCATCCATTCTCCTAAGTTGTATCCTCACTGGCCAGCTTCTTCTAATCAGAAGGAGGGAACAATTTGGGATTGGTCAATTCCTCATGCCTATGAGATTGAAGACAATTCCAGACAGGCTGTCTAGAGTCTTCTATCTTTTCCCAAGCAGATAAGTAGTTATCAGGTCCTCAGCTTCCTTCAATCCTTGGTGGCAAGTCAATTAACATTTCTAGAACTTCAGGCATTGCCCTGGGTATTCCAGGAAAGAAGAAGGAGGAGAAAAGAAAAAAAAAAACAAAAAGGCTTCTTTCTTTTGTTTACATATAATATGGCTACTTCTAGCTAAAAGTGAAGTAATAGCAACAGAGGTCATTCTAGAAGCAATTCTCTCTGCAGTGTCATTTGGAGTCAGCGTATGTTTTCGGGACAAAGTCAACAAGATTCACTAGTGATGGGCCTATGAGAATTGAAGGAGACAAGGAATCGGGATGACTTCTAGGGTCCAGAACGCTAGA
Source organism: Equus quagga (assembly GCF_021613505.1). Classification (NCBI taxonomy): domain Eukaryota; kingdom Metazoa; phylum Chordata; class Mammalia; order Perissodactyla; family Equidae; genus Equus; species Equus quagga. The sequence continues at coordinate 6,742,086 of NC_060268.1, read as the reverse complement.
AGGAAGGAACAGGTTTTGGGTCAGAGAGAAAACCTAAGTTTTCCATTTTCATATTATTGTTTGCAATGCTTAAAAGACATTTCAGAGTTATTTGAAATTGTTAGAAATTTAGGAAAGAGGTTAGGATTAGGGTTGTAAATTGAGAATCATCCATACATTGATGATATTGAAAACTGTGGAACCAGATGTGATTACTAGGGAAACAAAGTGTTAGGAAACAATCCTCCAAGACATTTCTGCAGTTTTCGTATGTGACAGTCTTTTTTCAAGGATGTTTGTCCGGTTAATTGTGTTGGAAGATAAAGATAGTGTATCCATCCAGAGCAGGGAGGTCAAATTTGTTTCCTGACCAGGACAATAAAAGGAATGACTTTATCCAGCACAAATGTTGGTTGTATTTGCTAGTAGTCCCTTAACGGTCAGTTTAGGGCTTTCCTGAACACGTGGTGATCTGTGCCATAGTGTCCAGCGGGCTCACTCTGCATTATTTCTGTGGGTCTTGGGTAAAAGGGAAAATAATAGAATCATGAAGCTCATGCTACCTGTTGTGCTGTGAGCAATAATGTCCTTTGTCTCTAACTCAGGAATCTCATATCTTCTGCCAGCATCTATAGAACTTTAGCAAGCTGACTTGTTGGTTTGCAATTAAGATAAAATCTCAGAGCCCTCGCAATTCTTAAAAATACAAACGAAGTAGAGAAAAGAGAAAAAGAGTGACATCTTAGACTAGCCAACAGGTACAGGTCGAGAGAGATGGAGGATCTAGGAAAGGAGAATGAGAAGGAATAGCCAGTCATATAGAAGCAAAACCAGAAAAATCTATTTTAATTTTTTCCCTGTATATATTTAAACATATATTTTAAATATACATAAATACATATATTTAAAATATATGTTTCCAGTACAAGCTCATCTTTGTTCTTCTGATGCCAAGTGTTTAGATAATTGGCCACTGGATCCAGCAAGCTGCAGGAGCTAGTTCAGGAATTCAACCAGACCGAAGTCAAGTAGTGGGGACTTATCCTGAGTGTAATAATCCCTTACTCCTGGCCTTAACTTACTTATATTTATGAAAAAGACCTCAATCTCTTTAATAAAAAGACACTGCTAATATCATACAAATAATACAAATATTTATGGACATCTGGGAAGATTATTTTTAATTTTTTTTTTTATTTTGAAATAATTGTAGATTCACATGCAATTACAAGAAATGCCATAGCAAGATCCTGTTGCCCTTCACTCACTTTCCTCCCATGGTAATATCTCATATAACTATGGTACGATACACAACCAGGAAATCGACATTGATGGAACGCATTGACCTTATTCAGATATCACCAGTTTTACATTCATTTATGGGTGTGAGTGTACTTAGTTCTACACCATTTTATCATACACGTAGATTTATGTGATCACTGCCACATTTAAGACACAGAACAGTTCCTCACAAGGATGCCTTGTGCTACCCTTTTGTAGCTATAGCCACCTCCCTCTTTCCTCAAATAAGAATTAGCAAATGAAACAGAGAGAGAATTGCGCATTAGATGTGCAAAAGTTATGTGGCATGGGAAAGTGTGTCAGGCTTAAAGAACAGCAACTCTTACTCTCTACTGTTGATTTATTTTCCTTTGCTTTATTATGGGTATACTTATAATCCGCTTTAATTGTTTTTTGGGGAAGAACGATTAGTGTGGTAAAGAGATGGCTGGATAGTAGATAGATGGATGGATGGATGGGTAGATCAATAGATAAATAAAATAAGTACTTTTTTCATTTTCAACCTCTTTATTTTATCATGTAATCAATGCTCAGCAATTTACTACACAAATGTTATTAAATGCCTTCTACTTATTTTAAAATCTAAATTCTCACGTACTAAGACTATACGACCAATACAAATAGTATCGTTTATCCATGTCCAGATCCCTGGTTTTAAATCATGATATGACAGAATGCAATGGTGTGTTTATAGGACAGTGCTTTATAAATCGACTGCAGTAATTCCCCCTTATCTGCAGGGCTTATGTTTCAAGACGCCCAGTGAATGGCTGAAACCACAGACTGTACCAAACCCTATAAATATCATGTATCCACACTGGACAAAGGGATGACTCACTTCCCAGGTGGGACAAAGCAAGATTTCATCATGTTACTCAGAACAGCACACAATTTAAAACTTATTAATTGTTTATTCCTGGAACTCTCCATTTAATATTTTGGGACTACAGTTGACCATGGGTAACTGAAACCATGGAAAGTGAAACTGAGGATGAGGGGAAAATACTGTACTACTGTACAAATATTTTTATCATATGAGTTAGAAAGAATGCGCCATAACTGAGATAAAGGGCTATCTCAGTTCAAAGTAAGAGAGAAAGAACCGGACATAATTTTTACTAGAAGACAGTATTTATAGTACAGCAGCCATAACCCACATCTCCAACTTTCTTTTCTTCCTGGCCAAGGGAAGTTCCCTTTGACATGGCATGAAAAGGAGATTTCACAGCTTTTCTTGTGTTCATCTACTTCAGAATCCTTCTTAGCACTGACGGTCTTTTACCAGGGCCCCTAGTTCTCTATAAACAACATATCTGTACCATATCTGTACTTCTGGTCACCAAATAGAGCTCAGATTCCTAGTTAACAACTTCTCCACTGGAGTCAGTGAGGCAATGAAGTGAGAAGGACGTCCCACCCTAGACTTCTCTGCCCCTTCAGTCTCCTCTGAGATAATCAAACCATGTTGGACAGATAAATGGAACACCTCCACAAGGGAAGTGCAATGTAGGAGTGAAAAATGAGTCCGTCACTACTGTGGGCTACACCCTGCGTCTCAAAGGAAAAGGATCTTTGAGAGTTCTCATTTGTCTGCTTCTCTGCTAGCTATCTAGGTTCCCTTCCTCGGCTTTACTCTTTCTTTCCCGGGTAGTCCTTCTTCAAGTCTCTCCATCCAGTGCCCACCCACACTCCCGGAAACACACCTTCTCCTGCTGACAGGAGGAAACCTTGCCCCTTAAGTCTCTCTATCCCCTGCATCCTCCTCCTCCCTGCACCAAATTTGAGTTGGTCTCCCTGAAGGAACCCCTGGATTTCACCAATGGTGTCTGTTGCTCCCCACACTTGCAGATGAGTCAGGGACTCTCGGAACCCATCTCTAAGGTCAACGTGGATCATTTGGTCAAGATCTCGTATATTATTTTCCCACCCGTGTGAAGTGGAGATACACCAGTTCCCTAAAGTTTCTGTCCAGTTGAGCATATGCACATTTCCAAGTACAAATACTAGTTTTCATGGATAATACAGTTTACAGCCTCATTAAAAATTTTTGTTTTATCATTTAACAAGCCATTAACAAGCCATTTAAAGTTATTAGGTCAAATTAATATAAAAATTAACTTCAGAAGCCTCTCCCTTTGCAGACAGTCTGGCTCTGGTGAGGCAAGATGGCAGTGGAGAAGGAATGGCCACTTCTCTTTACAACTGCCACAGGAGCTGATGCAAAGAGGGGATGCAGAAATAGGAGCAAGCACAGCATCCCTCACATGTGAAAACAATGAGCGCCTACTTGTAGGATCAGGAAGCTGTGGGAGCGCAGAGCAGCTGTGAAGCATTCTGCTTGGCCAGGTGACAGTGACATGGAAGACAGTGAGCTCAAAGCCCAGGAAACAGAATTATAGAAAACTTTTATAGAAAGAAGAAAATTATAATTAGCTTTTAAGAACCCAAAGAAAGCAGCACGCATGGAAAAGCCTAAAAATTGCTAACATCAAGTGAAAACTGGACCCAATGAGACTCTTGAGAAGAACCCAGGTGTGGGAACCCTGAAATATCTCTTGTCCACGTTACCTCCAAAACAGGAAATGCCTCTCTATTGCATAGAAATACTACAAAAAATGAATGAATTGTACAGCCAGATTCTGAAGAAGCAAATGTACAAAACAGAATAAAATGGTGTGAGAACTAGGGACTTTGTGAACTGTTAACTTTCCCAGAACATCAAGATATAATCTTCTAATATGGTAAAGGAAAAAAGATATTACCTGGAATATTTACCTTCATTTCAGATAGCACCTGATCTTGAGAGAATATAACAAGGCATGCTAATCATTTCAGATAAACTTGGTAAAATATCTTTTGATTCCTCTGATTTACCTGATATCAGTATAGTATTAGATAGAGTTCCTGAAATTCAAGTAAACTACAGTAATCTATTATTGAGCTATAAATCTCATGTTCTCTACAAATATACTATTGTTTCATAAAATGGCTATTTTTGTGATGAAATGTGAGATAAAATTATAATAAAGTTGCTAAAATATGTTATGCATAATCACTTAACTTTAAAACAAGGAGTTATTTTTTATTCCATTTTACAGGCAAAGAAAATGAGGTTGAGGGGAGCTGGGTAAATTGTCCAAGTTAGTAAGTTGTCATGCTGTGAGCTCAAAATGATTCCTTCTCCAAACACGGTGCTAAAGTTAATATATCAATATTGTCACTGAAGAAACGTTAATTCTAAGAGTTAGCAAATTTCATTGAAAATATTGGTTTAGTGGGCCTTCAAAACCAGGAGGCACTGTTATTAAAATCATTCATGAAACTCTTTTAAAATGGTAAACGGGAATAGACTGCTAACGTTATAGTGTATTTGACTTAGTTCAGGAAGACGTATCCAATCTAAGAAGGACGTTATGTTATCCAGCCTCAAGCAGGCAAATGCACAGCATTTTGCTCCTTCTTGTTCCAAACTTGCCTTCTGTTTAAGTCCACTGCTCAGCAGAACACCCAATTCTTTCGGTGGGATAAATCGGAAAAGTAAGAATTGTATCAGTCTCTTTACCTTTCTCTTTTTTCAGGCTCATTACTAAATTGCATCAAAAGATTTCTCCATTTCTGTCTACCCTTTTAAGAGCCCTTTATTCTAACTACTCTTCAAAGGAGGTAACTCTCCCTTCTTTCAACGAGAGCTCTAGGAAACACTGAGAAGGAGGCATTCCCATCATCAAAGTCTAACTCATCCCTTATGATACCAGTGTCCTCCCATTCACCCCCCTCATCCTTAACTACCAATATCAAAACCCGATTTCAGGTGAGGACCTAATTAGCATGAATGCGTTAAGGTTTAAAGAATGCATTCTTTGCATTTTTATGGAGGGTTAAAGCCTAGGCCACAGAACAGGACGTCAATTACGGCGCTGAGGCCTTGGAATGAGGGGGGCAGCTCTTGGGAAGATGGATGCAGCAGGGAGAGTAAAGCCATGGAGCTGTTTTCATTCCCTCTGAAATCATCAAACTATGCAGCCAACTATGTCCCTGAAAAGTCAATAAAGCCCTGAGGGTTCTGAAGTGCTGACATAGACCATTCCTCTAAAAGAAACTTGGACAACACTTAGTCAACTATGATAATTGTACTTTTAAAACCTTAATCTCCTCTTCTACAAGCCATCTAAATCATCAGAAAATCACCAGGAAATGAACTTGAGGAGATAGCTGCCTCATTGAAACACTAATAACAGAAACACAACTTTAATTTTGTAAAGAAAATCTTGATAAAATTAACTGAAAAGGAATCATACTCAGGATCAAATATAAGATCTACTTTCTGACCCATGAACATCAGTAAATGAACTATTTTAATGAAAGAACCATCTGTTTATTATTGAAAACATACCTTCTGTGGGTAAAACATCTTTCATGCCTCCTCTCACATCCTTTAGTCTCATCTTTCTATTCCGGTTGTTGCTGTGGCACCCCGTTGTACACACATGTGGCCAGCATCCCCTGGCCTGAGCTAACATGAATGGATCTCTTGTTTTCTGCCCTGGGATATCTCTGCCACCACCATACAGGATGCAGTAGCCCAACTAACCATTCTAGCCCAGGCACAAAGCAAACCTGGAGGTACGAGGTGCTTATGCTCCCTGGGGCAACCCCTGACAAATGAGGAGCTGAATGGAGTCAGTACAAACATTCCCTCATTCATGTCTCAGGCAGATAATGCTGAGGGGTATTTTACAAGTTTCCTCACAGGGTCTGGAGTAGGATTGAGGCCCAATCGTCCTCTGCGGTAACCAGCTCAATGATGCAGACTTGAATAGCTTCCTATCCTCCCCTGTTTCATTCTTTCTAGTTCCCCCTCCTGCTCCTGACCACAAAGGTATTTTCAAGGAAGGCCTAGTCTCTGATTCTGAGACACCTGGTTATAGGAATGACCAGTACCAACAGCAGCCAATGGACTAGTTGCTTGGCCAGAGGCCTGGAAGAAGAAAGATTAAAAGATGGAGAACAACGAGTGCTGAGAAAAAGACATTACAGATGGAAGTATGGGAGTGGGCAAATGTGAAGACCTTTAATCACAAGTGAATTCCAACAAGAGAACTTCTACAGTGGAAGGAGCAATAAGCCACCAATGTATAAGAACGTGTATCAGAAGTGTTTAACAAACACGGCCCCACAAAGAGGATCACCATTTTCCAATAGAACTTAGAACCTTGTTTGGTAGACATCTGAGCCTGTAGTTACAGGCACATCCAGCACCTAAATGTCTACAAGTGTTCTCAGAGGGAAAGAAAGTTCTGTAATGAATATTTCATGATGACACCTGCTCCCTTGTTCTGCTAAGGCTTTAATTATTGGTATACCTGACACCAAATCATCTGCAAGTTTTAGAGCTTTGAAATGTGATGCCCTTGTGCACCCAACTACGCACACTCACATTATAGTCCCCTGAAGGAGAAAAAAATATAAAGCTCCATAGAATTGCATGAGAACATCTATGCAGGTTACACATATTCAGGATTTCATAGCAGGGAAAGAGGATTATTGGGGTGAGATTAGAGATGAATTTCAAACTGGCTTTTGAAGGAAAGGAAGAATTTGAGATAACAAGGAGCAAGAGTAAAGTTAAAAGTTCACAGGAATGGAGACAGCATGTGTGGTGGAAAAGAAGAGCTAGTACTCACTGTGCTCTTTGTACGAGACAGTCATGTTCTGGGCCAGACCCAGCCCATGGCCCTCTCCAATTGAAGTCCTACTCTTTGTCTCAGCCTCTCTCATCTCAATAAATGCCAAACCTATTCTTATAGGTGCTCAGGTAAAAATTGAGGGGGCTATCTATCTACAAATCTGTGGGCTCTACTTTCAACATATATCCTGAATCTAGCACTTTCTATCACATCTAACCCACAGTCATGTCTCTCCTGGACCGTTGCTGCAATCTTCTAGTTGGTCTTACTGTATCTACCCCTGCTCTCATATAGTCTCTTCTTCCACAAGAAGTCAGAGGCACAATTCCTCAAAATCCCCAGGTGGATGATGTTATTGTTCTGCACAAAACGCCCCAATGGCTTCTCTTCCTGATTCAGCGTGAAATCCAAAATCCTCAGGATGGCTTCACAAGGCCTGGAACTTCCCGCTACTCCGTCTCTAATCTAATCGCCAGCCACTGTCCCATTGCCAACTCTGATCCAGCTGCATTTGCCTCCTTGCTATTCTTCAGTCTAACGCCCTCCCAGCTGAGCTATTTCAGCGCCCTAATTTGTTTGCTATTCTTTAAACACATCAAGCACAGGCTGCCTTGGGGCCTTTGCATTCACTTGCTGGTCTCTCATTTAAAAAAAAATGCTCTTCACCATGTGATAACTACTTGGCTGGGGTCACTTTATTTGAGTCTCTTTTCAAATATCGCCTCCTGAGAAAGGTCTTCCATGATAACTGCATCTGAAACAGCAGTTCCATTGACTCTCAATGCCTTTACTTTCCTTTCTCGATCTTTAGAGCATTCATTGCTGCCTCCAATGCTATGCACTTGTTTATTCATCTCTTCTCACTAGAATTTCAGCTCTATAAAAGCAGGGATTTTGTCTATTTTTCCTTCATTGCTATATATCCAGGATCTAAAACAGGGTTTGGCCCATAGTAGGTAGTTTACCAATATTTAGTGAATAAGTGAATTTATTACTTCATATCTTTCAGAACCCTATGAGATAGGTAGTACTGTCCATTGTGCTAAGAGGAAACTGCACACAGAAATATTAAATGGCTTTACCACAGTCAATAGCAAATAAGACTCATAGTTCACATTTGTGCCCAGGATTCAGAAGCTACATTTTTAATGACTATTTTATACTGCCTTTCCAGGATGGGACTATCAGAGAGGAGGTACAAATGAGCAGAAGTTGCATATGAGTGAGTAGCAAAAGACAAGGTTTGATAAATTGTATTTGTAGTAGGACACAACATGACCCCCTCCCCACATTTAAATCCTCGTCTATCAATGCTTGACTCAGGGGTTACAGGAAATTTATTCCAGCTCATAAATCTACATTTAAAAAGAAATTAAAGATAATTACTGCTGAGATTTTAAATGTTATATATTATGTCTTATTATAGTAGCATGAAATAAATATCTTGAACATATCTTCTGTTAAAAAAACACTCCTAGTTTCTAAGTGCTATTTGAAAATTTTACAATTTCCCACAGAAAAAAATTAACAGTAACAGAGCTATTGCCGGAGAAAAAAATTATTAGAAATATTATTTAGGAACTACTATTTGCCGATGGCTATAGTTTGCAAGAACATATGTAAGAAAATATGTTTATTTCCAGAGTCTGAATCTCATCCTTCAGAATGACATCAATCAGCCTGATGAAGACAGGGGCTGTAATCTCAACTTCCATGTGACAGCACAGCAGTGATGCTAACTAGAGTCACCTCTCAACCTCTGGTACTGAATGATACCCCTGCATCCTCTTACTGTAGCTGAGATACACCATCTGAAAATGTTAGCAGGCATGCAGGGGGTATCAATGATGACAATTTTTTTAATCCTAAATCATATGTTAAATAAGATAAACTTTTAGAAAACTTACAAGCTATCCTCATCTACATCAATAACTATTTTAAAAGAATTTCTTGTCAATATTTTCCATTTATAAAATAAGACAATTGAATTAAATGCCTTCACTTTTTGTCTTGGTCCCGTGCTTTGCATGATTACCTAAACTCCAAATCACATCATTTCTTACACTGAACTGGCTTTAAAAGCCATTCTTCGCTCTCCAAATTTCAGCAGTAAGTAATCTTTGTGTTTTTTTTTTTTCCAGTTGTTTCAAGAAGGTTAGCTTTGTCTCTCCACACACATGAACAGCTATACCAGGGATTAAATTCTGTTTACCCATATTTGTAACTCCAACAGCACCAAGTTCAGTAGTTTGTGATCATTAAAAAATTAAAGATTTGAATATGAGCTTTTCTTAACTTTCACTATATGAAGAGAAAAGTAGCCAAATGAGAACTGGGGTCACAAGGCAAACAGCCGATTCAAAATCTGGAGAGAGGAGAATCCGGAGAGCGAGAGCTGAGACCTGCTTACCTGGAACAGAAACGTCTGACAAAATAAACTGGTTTGAGTTCGAACACTCAAATGGTCATTTTGACAAATTGCTGGGGACTGACTATGGACTAGCATGAGACTGAGAAACTCCTGGAGGCCACAGGCTTAGGGAGACTGCCACATTTTGGTTAGTTCTATCTCCAGGAACCCTAGGAGGTTCCCTACAGTGAGGAGCCAAGAAAGATCCCCTTGTGGATATGGCAGGAGAGAAAGAGTAATGATTGTGAAATATGCTCATACCTTTTCCATAACAAAAACCTACACTCCAGGGGGAGAGACTGTATTCTGCCCCAAGGAAGGGCACTCCTCAGACTCCAGCACCCTCCAGTAGTTCTATATCACCTAATAGGGTGGGGGTGAGAAAGCTCAGAAATACTTGTGAAGGTCACAATTCAGAGACTCAGACCCATTTAAACACTGAGATATAATCCTCTGCTTACAGGTCTCTGTTACAGCTTACCACAACCACAACTGGGATCCGGATAATCACAGTGGATTGCAGCTGAAAGAGGTGCAAAATGCAGGCTCTATCTAAGGAGGAGTTCTTAGGAAGCACAAACACATTAGGAAGGTTAAAAGCAAGGACATTAGAGGATTTGGAAGCCTCTGGAACACACAGCTACCGCAAACATTAAACACAACTCAACTCCTAGCCAGATAAACATACATTTTCATAATAGAGGCCTACTTACTTCCATTCCTTTTACCCAAAACACCAGTCTTGCTTTGAAGAAAGCACTCCAAGGCACGCTAAAAGCCAAGAAAAGGCAATTTGAAGAGACAAAGCAAGTATCAGAATGAGACTAACACGGGACAGATAGTTGGGATTATCATACAGAAAATTTCAAATAACTATGATTAATATATTAAGGTCTCTAATGGAAAAAGTTGACAGCATGCGAGACTAGATGGGTAATATAAGCAGAAAGATGGAAACCCTAAAGAAAGAATCGAAAGGAAATGCTAGAAATAAAAAACACTAGAGCAAAAACGAAGAATACTTTTGAGGGGTTAATCAATAGACTGGACAAAGCAGAAAAAACAATCAGTGGTCTTGAAGATTGGTCAATAGAAACTCCCCAAACTGAAACGCAAATAGAAAAACAATGATAAAAACGGATCATGCAAAAACTGTGGGAAAATTTCAAAAAGTATAACACATGCATAGTTAGAATACCAGAAGGAGAAAGAACACATAACATAGCCAAATAAAGAATGGAACTAAAAGTGGACAAAGTTTTTCTAAAATTAATTATAGACAGCAAACTATACATCTAGGAAGCTCAAAGAATGCCGAGCAGGATAACTACCCTCTGATCTAAAATGAGCTTTCTAAACACTTTTCAGCAAAAGTGCTCTCTTGAGATTCAATCTTACTGGAAGCCCAATATGTAACAGAAGAAGTGCAACAGAAGAGAAGAACTTGTTTAAGGGAGGTTTGTTATGGGAAGGATGGCACTGCTGACCCTCCGTCCCCATATACCCGCGTATTCTAGAACAGCTCTGTTAAATAAAAACATAATGTGAGCTGTGTGTGTAATTTAAAATTTCCTGGGAATCATGTTTTTTTAAAAAAGTAAAAAGTCATAGGTGAAATTAATTTTATAATTACCTTTTATTTTACTTAATATATACAAAATATTATTTCAATGTATAATCAACAAAAAATTATTGAGTTATTTTACACTCTTTTTCTGCTACTAAGTCTTCAAATTCAGTGAGCATTTTTTACTTATGGTACGTCTCAATTCAGATGCTTAATTTTCAATGGAAATACGTAATCAGTATAAAGTTTTCAGAAAAATTAGAATTGAAAAAGTATACTCACATACCCGAGTTGTTCTAAATAAAAGTTCTCCAAACTGAGTATCCATTTTAACTTCTAATTTAAATTAAGCAATATTAAAATTCTAACTAAATCTTAAGTAAAATTAAAATAAAAAATTTCTATTTCTTGATTTCACTAGCCACGTTTCAGTTATTCAATATTCATGTATGGTTAGAGGCTGCCATATTGGACAGTGAATTTCTAGAGCTTCATAGAATACATCTTAAAAAACACTGGTGAGGGGTGGCCTGGTGGTGTAGTGGTTAAGTTCATATGCTCTGCTTGGTGGCCCGGGGTTCACAAGGTTCGGATGCTGGGTGCAGAACTAACATCACTCATCAAGCCATGCTGTTGAGGCATCCCACATAAAATAGAGGAAGATTGGCACAGATGTTAGCTCAGGGCTAGTGTTCCTCACAAAAAACAACAACAACAACAAAAAAACCCACTGGCCTAGCCAAAATACTTCTCAAGACTATCATTCAAGAGGCTAACGTCTTGCTCACCAAGAAGCATTCTACTTAGTATTTGCAATCTGGGTGCACTGATGAAATCCTGTTCCTAGACTTATAAGGTGGAGTTTCAGATGTGGACCCAGTCAAATTCACTGACACAATAATACCCTGAGAAGGATCTGGGAATCCAGCTGGCGAGCCCATATTTCCCTGGCAGCACTTCCTTTCAGCATGCATATTGCTTTCAGAATGTCAACACAACATCACTCTGAGATTCGTTCACCTCACAGATGGCAAAGTCAGCTCCTTAAATTAATCAGCCTAACCTGGAAGACATAATAAGTATGAAATAGATTAGGCAGGAGTTCCCCAAAGGTTTGTCAATCCACCAGCTTAAAGCAGAGCTGATCGTTGCTGTAAGAGATGCAGGTAGTTGCTGAAGATAGCAAATGTCTCCCAGCTGGACTGTTGAGAGGAGGAAGGAAGCACCGCTTCTACAAAAGCATCGTCACAAAGTGAATTATAATTTCAAGCAATAGCTTAATTGTGGGCAATAGAGGGTATAGTTATAGGAAGTGAAGCCATCAAATGAAATTAATGCTGTCTAAACATAGGCTGCTGTGGTTCATGAACTGCGAAAAGAATTCTTCAAAAGGCATTCAGTCTTGGAAAGAGTGAGAATCTTTACAAAGGGTGGATTTCACTTAGAATTTTAGCTGGTAAAATATCCTGAATCCTGGACATGGACCTTCTAGTAAAGGAATAGACAAGAGGAATTCACTACCGAACACTCATCTTGTTCCCCACCTCATTTTTTGTCTTAGTCCTTCTACAACCCTAGAGAGTGCAAATGAACACAGACGTGGTGATTTACCTTGAATTTCTTACACCTGAACCCACTGTCCCCAGCTATCTTCCCAAAAAAGAGACTTGATCTCGTTATGTTTACCTAAGTTTGTGAGTACTGTGAAAAGGAGTTCTATTTAGTGGAATTAGAAATAATACAAGTTAGATATAAAAGGAACAAGAATAGATTTCAAAGAATCACATTGGATGGTATCTATGTGATTTCACTTGCTCTATTGCAGTTAGAATTTTTATAGCCAATTTAGACACTTACATCAAATATCAAATCAGTGTACTACCTTACCATTTGAGTTTTTTATATAACTACAGTATTTGATAATGTCACCTACCTCTCATTAAAAAAATTAAATTTTCCCCAAATCCTAAGCTTAATAGTCAATGCTCTTCACAATATGTTTCCAATCTTTCTTTCCAGATATATCTTCCATTCTAATCTATGTGCCCAGGGGTTAAACTCAAAATACATAATAACCACTATGTTAAATTCACTGACTGATAAAAATTGATACTAGACAGCTTTTGTCTAAACTACGCTCTCTGAGAGCCCCTGCTGTGCCAGGCAGGTTTGTACTTTCGTTCTTCGATCCTGGAGAGAGACGGTAAATCCCAAGGAAGGGTTTGGGCTGGGCCAAGCGGCAGGGCGCATTGGAAGGGCTAGGGTTGAGGCTGGTGATGAGATACAATCACAGAATTTCAATGTTTTAACACTTAGCACGGCTGTATCAGTGTGCACCAGCTGAATGTCAGCCTGCAATGCTCCCTGAATTATGAATTTCAGACTTCTAAGCATTCCTCATACAGAAGATCAAGTAAATAAGTATTTCTTGAATTGAGTAAAATTTCTATGAATTTTTATGTCTTTCAATGTCTGCTCATAAAATTTCTCTTAGATTGCTCTTTAGTTTTTCCGCTATCCACCTTCAACTCATCTTTTGTGAATTGGCTGCAGCACCAGCTCTGCTCTTAAGCCTTTTCAGATCTCTATAGTTGGAATTAATGGCTGCCTCCCCTCAGGATAACAATCACTAAAGTATATAGCCCTAATGACAGCTACCACAGGAAGCCTTTAATTATGGTTACTTTTCAACTTGTTTAGGAGAGGGTTTCTCATTTATTCACTTCGTAAATCTATAACGTGAGCCTAGCTGAGTGCTTTTCCATAATTAGTGCCAAATAAAGAAATTAAGAAAGAAGCCACAAATGCTGGATAAGTAACCATAGTGAAAATTTATGCCCATTCAAAAGTGCTGCAAACAACTCTTTCGCGTATATTAAACCCAATGAGTGTCTTCCCTTGGAAAAAGATAAGCGATTGTGAGCACAAAGGAGGGAAACCTCAAATGAAGGGCTGCTCTTTTAAGGTGAGAGCTGTGCACTAGTACTAAACCTCATTTTTATACTTTTATGTTTCAAGCTCGTATCACTTTAATAATTCAGAGTGCTTTAATTTACTTTTAATAGTGGAATAAATACTATAATGACCTTTTTACTGGAAAGGAAAAGAAATGTAATTTGTTCCCATTGTCAGACTGAGTGCTTTTTCTCACCTCTGCAGCAGAGGTCATCCAAGATCAAGCTAAAGTAACTGGAAATCAAAATTCCTTAGTGCAGTGGTGTCAGCGTGTAGAAAAGGGGTAAGTCTCATCACGCTTCTTTTCAAGATGACCTTCCTGTAACGCCCATTTTGCTTTTATATTTTCACATAGTTCATGTATAAAGATTCACTGAAAACTATAAAAATTATTCCAACTTTTGGACAAAATTGCTCTTTCAGCTGCATAAAGAGAACAGGGCAACCTCACATCCATTACAAGCTTACTTTCCAACTCTCTTTCAAGATATTCACGGCATTAAAGATTAGCTCTCAGTTTTGAAATAAAGTCTGTAATGTGCCATACACAGTTACTCTTCTCCCCTGTATATCCTCGCCTTGTTTATTTGCTTCTGCGACAGAAGAGGGGAATTTGTTTAAAAGCACTCATCTTTTCTTTCCCATCAATTCTTTGTTTCCAATCTTGAGTCTTCCAACTCTTTGCTACAAATGTCTAAAGAAACTGGGAATAATGAATCTTCTATTGCTACTTTCCATTTTCTAATTTTTGACTTTTCATTTCAATGTAATCCCTTCCAATAAGGACCATTGTATAGCTGCATGTGGTTTCCCCCAGCATGGGTAACAGAAGTGACTTACACAGTTGGTTACCACCATCTGTACCACCTCGCTTCCCTTAGGCTTCGAGGAAATAACCAAGAAATTTCTTTCCTATTACTTTCTCTCCCCTTTCACCTCTGATCCATTCACACACCAAATAAAGGAACAGATAATTAATTCTCCCCTCAAAAGACTTCCAACATCTTATTTTATTTTGTTAATCCTTCTGTTTCAGTACGATATACTGTTACTCAAATAGTTGTGGGGGCAAATCCGTAAGCTAGTGAGTCTTTTCTAAAGTAGGTACTCATATATTCTTTACCTTTTAGTTCCTATTTTCACCAAAAGTTAATGAAATTACAGCTTTTTTGGTATATTTTTGTAGCCTATTTCATGCACACTCAAGTTTCATTTTTTTTTCCTCCAACAGTTTAAATTATTTTTATTTTTCTTTCTCTGGGATATTTAGAAAACCAAGTGAGTGTGTTGGTGGGAGGAGACACCTTATAATGGGTTTATGTTTGGGTAGCAGAGTAGAACTGAAAAGCATTTTATGTCTAACTCATATTCTGTTTTGCTGCAAGTTAAGCATTTTTCCTCTTGTTTGTTAAGAAGAAAATAATTTGCATTGTTCTCTAAAGGCATGTGCCGATGTAGAGCACATTAAAAGTTTTCCTGGAACAGATATATTTTCTTCCATGTTCCCTCTTCTACACTTCCATATACTTTATCGTGAAATGTGACAGGAGAATAAAATAAAAGTGACCCTAAAAATTATTTGTAACCAGTGAGTGCCCTGTAACAAATGAACACTTGCTAAATCTTGGTCTTGAAATTTTATGAAAAAAAGTAACAGTAATTTATATAGATGTGGCTATAATTACAGATTACATGCTCAAAAAACTTACTAGCCCCGACTCTTCCTTACAACCAAATATGATGCATTGTAATCTTTCTTCTAGCAAAGAGCTAGATATTTCAAAAATTATTCTTGCTTAATCTTTCCAGTGGTTTATAATCCAAGTCATAAAAAAAAACGTTATTGCTAACACAAATTCTTTCTTTTGTAATTTAAACTTTTAGCTTCTTGTTACTGAGATGGAGACAATCACCATCTTTTTACAACATTGTATTAGATACTGAGAGAAAATAAAACTGTTACCTAGGCCTTTCTTTGTTTAGCTTTATTCTAGTAATAAAATGTTCTAGAAATAAAAAATGTTCATATTTTAATGGCAATCCCCTGGACACTTTCTCATTTGTCTTCTGATTTCAAACTTCTTGACCACATACTGACTCAGGAATAAAGGCTGATCTCTCCTTTAGAAGATTTATGAGTGTTTTCTTTTGTTTTTTGTTTCTTTCGTGGTTGAGCTAGGTGAAGACATCTTATCCCACAGGAATGGGTTTAACCTGTAAACATTTTATGCTTGCTTTTTTTTTCCCCTTTGTTCTTACTCTATCTTAACTCTTAATACCTATCCTATTACAGAAAGTAATTATAAGAGTTTTTTAAGAAATGCTTTTTCATTTTTCATGTAGGCAAAGAAAAAGAAAGAGATTACCAACAGATTATGACATTTTCTAAAAACAGTTCTAGTCTAATCAAGACCTTTAGCTTCCAAGTAACGCTTAAGGTTCCAAATGCTCAATATTCAGAAACAAGGTGCTTCTGATCAGGACCCAAGAGAGGGGCCTGGCCTACATAACCTGGAGGCCAATGGACTAGCCTGAAGAAGATCATCTTTGATGTTCAAGTTCATTCTACCATTGATCTAGGTGTCTTAAATCTCTGTACTATTTCCAAAATTACCTAAATTTCTCACTTCATCTCAGAGAAGAATAAAAATTCTTTGATCTGCTTTGCATGGAAACCAAATTCTTAAACCTGTCTACCCCATGCCCAGTTTTCTAAAATGCACCTAAATTAGACAAGTTTCCCGGGGAAGAAGGATGTGACAAGTAGAACCAGTAGACTGTAAATCTATAAGAACCAATGGCTCAATCAACACGTGCATAAAGAGAATATGGTTTCTTTCTAATAATTTATAGCACAAGAACATAAAAACCCAGAATATGCTTTTTGTTTTAAGACCCTAAACACTTGAGGTTTTCAAGATGACAAAGGAAATTACCATTTCTACCTGCTTTCTAAAAAGGAAATGATAAAAACAATACATTCCCACCATTTCATAATTCATTTATAAAATATACATCCCAGATTTGTCTTTCAACAAATTGCAAAGAACAGTACATCATCCATATTGGGCTCTATCTTTTGTCTTAGTGACTTCTCATCTTTCAAATGTTTCTTATTGCTTCTCGTTCCCCAGCAGTTTCCTCACCTGGCAACACCCTATGAAGACCCAAACGTCTTCCTGTTTGACAGAGCACCGTCCCCTTATCCTGTCACCCTAGGGAATCTGTTGAGTAAGTGACTGGATGGAGCTTAACGTGATTTTCTCCCAAATGATTAAAACAGATAAAATATATAAGGATTTACTAAACGTAGAGTTCATTCATTCAACAAATATTTATTGAGTCCATTAACTACTGTTGACTGAAATAAAAAGTCTGGGTAAAGGTTAAATGAAGTCTATTCACATAATCGATGTGAGGAATTCAACTCCAGGGAAACAGTTCAACAGAGTATTCTTTGGAACTGCTCCAAGGTCTACAGATCTGAGCGCAGCTTATATACTTTTTAACAAAGCAGTGTCTGTGCAGGAACAGAGCTTACACATCTAATAGTCATATACTTTAAAGATAACATAAGAGCTCTTTGGTTATACATCAAACGAGGCTTGTAATGGTTATCTGTGTGTGGAAGGAGGCAAGGACAAGGGTTGTTATTTTTCCCACAACCTCTCAGAAATGGGGAACATGAGAACAAGGTACGCTTTATCTTTGCTGTTATAGATCTGTCCAGTTGGCGTCTTCACTCACGAGGTGTGGGGTGCAATGATTCTAACACAGGCTTAGGAGGCCTGCCAGGCCGCTGCCCAGGACTGCGTGGATTTTGTACTGACTTTAAGCCTACACAGCACTCTTGCTAGATTCCCCTGTTAGACCAGGGAGAGGGGGTCCACAACTTCGTTCCCACTACTCAGTCATAAGTACTGCCGTGAGTATAGTCTACAAAGAGCACTCAGGTTAGAAATATCACTATCGGGTGGAATATTTTGGTGTGGGAAACCATTTGAGTACCTTTCAAGTTTATTACAAATATTAATGCTCCCTATATGCAAAATCTACATAAAACATCATGTATGTGCGTACTTTATAATGAGAAGGAAATTTTCCCCTTATTATCTTGCAAACAAGTATCACAGAATTTTAGGGCTGAAAGAGGCCTGGAGAGTACTAGTTCCTATAGTTTACCACACGAACAGAAAAGGTGAAGTTACACAGCTAATCATTGAAATAACCAGAACTTAATCTCAGATCTCTTGATTCCCAACCCAATTCTCTTTCAAAAATAGTAAAAACAAAGCTTTTTTACACGCTATTTTATGACAGTATATGCTATTTCTCAACAATAATTTAAAAGTATTAACAATAAGACTTTTTCTTCATGACTCTCAAAAGTACACATCAATTTTATCACCATTACTTTGAGACAAAAAGGGAAAGGTTAAAATTTGCGTTACAATGGAACTCTAAGTACAGTTCAATGAATGTGTCTTATATTTTCAAAGACATACTGTCCTTATCAATTTAAATAAGATCAAACCTTACACATTACTTTGGTCTAAGTAGACTTTTCTTGACATAGAAGTTTCCAATCTAATTGCCAAAAAAAAAGGAACATGATCTGTCCTTTGAAATTGCTTACTTATTTCCCAACCATGTTGAAAAAGAGTTGAGGAGTTATTCTCTCTTACAAGCCAAGACAGGATTGGTCACATTTTCTATTTAGCACAGAAGGGAGATCACTGGTCTTTCCTCGGCCGGGTTCTCACCTTAAGGCCCAGCCGAGAATCTTGCTCCACGATGAACTGTGGTGACATGGGGTGGCAGAGAAGAGTGACCAGGCTCCATCCTCTGAGCAGGTGCATGGCTCTCCATTTGGAAGCATTTCCCTGTGCTGAGGAGCCTTCCCGCCATTTGGGTCAATTAATTATTTCCATCCAGGTGAACTATTGTGACTCTTTAATGACCAAAACTTCCCTTGAGCTTCCCTCAAAATTAAACCATATCTGCTTGCTATTTAAAATTAATTTCCTCTGGAATTATGAAAAATATTGTTGATGGCATTTCTCATCCAACTGTCTTTACCTTTTAGTACCATATAAATCAGCAAAAGCATCATGGAATCAGGTTCTTTATCTTATGAATAATTAAGCTCCCAATTTCAGCCAATTAATTTGTCTCAACACTGAAGTCTCTAGATTTAAATACAAAAATCTGAAATTATCAAAGTAATTATACAGAAAGAAAGCACTGATATTAATATTTCTAGACATTTAGGTGAAGCAAAAGGTGAGTAAAATTTACATTAATAAAAGCCCGATTCAAAATGAAATCAAAGGAGCTTAAAATCATAATGGCATGATTGAGGGAATTCAAAGAAACGGAATATACGTACTTTCTCAGAGAACATTACAATAACAAACACTGAAATCTTACTCCATTGATAATCACATTTCGATTACTATGTAATCCTTGGAGTTATATTTGCTCCATTAATCTCATTACAGTTTATGGCAATGGTTCCTAAATACTGTCAATAGATTTAAATTTTTTTTTTTACAAAATACGAAGATGTACAATGCTATTATCATGTGAAATTATAGGCTTACGTTAAAAATATATACCCTTTTAAAAGGAAAATACATATTTTTACTAATGTTATATCATATTCAAAATAACATAAGTTTATTATATTGAAGAAGGAAAACTATTAACTACTAAAATACACTAGTTAGTAAAAATAAATCAGTGAATTAAGGTAAAAATGTATGTATCAGCAGAATATTTTAAAGAAAAAACTTCAGGGACTGGCCTGGTGGTGTAGTGGTTAAGTTTGCACACTCCACTTCAGCAGCCCAGGGTTCACTCGTTCGGATCCTGGGTGTGGACCTATATACCACTTGTCAAGCCATGCTGTGGCGGCATCCCACATAGATCAACTAGAAGGACCTACAACTAGCATATACAACTATGTACTGGGGCTTTCGGGAGGAAGGAAAAAAAGAGGAAGGTTGGCAACAGATGTTAGCTCAGGGCCAATCTTCTTCACCAAAAAACAAACAAACAAAAAACAAAGAGCTGAGAAGCTGAGCACCAAATGCAGTCTGGAGGATATTCAGCAGTTTCTGCTTAAAAAAAAATCAAAAAATAAGGAGGACAGTTCCACTGTAGACCCGGAAAATCAGGGACCCCTGTCGTTAGAGTGTCCACTTCTGACCTTACCCTGACCCTGCTTCTCCTCACTGAGCGAGGAGTCAATGGGGCCAATAGGACGTGCCCACACCAAGCCTTTCACTATTCAAGGCCATGCTCTGGACTCCAAGTCATTGGAATGTCTGCTCAACTGCTTGAGTCCACGTCTGGGGCCTTTGCATGTGTCCTCCTGATTCTGCCTTCTTGAGGGACAATGGTGCTATTTGCACACCCAGCCGTGATTATGCTCGGCCTTTTTTGTAATACACAGCCTCTGTCAAATGCAATGGTAGGTTGGTAGGCAACGGGAAGAAGGTGCAAAATGAGTAAGGCCAGCGCAGACCTTTTACAATGCATCGCTCTCATCTTCTCTTCCAGGAGACAAAGCAAAAATCCCTCTTTGCCTCAAGGGCAGCGACAATTGTAATCTGATGAGTAGTTTCTCATAAACTGCATTAAGCTATGACTTGCTACCCTTCACTGGGACCATACTCTTATTTTAACAAGAATTCCCAAGGTTAACTCAGGGTCTGCATATTCGGAGAGAGTCTGTGAGGTCAGGGAATTTTCAATAGCCCTTCATATCACACTAAATAATGTTATGTCTTTGTTGGCAGCCAGAAAGCCCTGGGACTAGTATCTGCCAGGCTGCACAGCCGTGACAAAGTATAATAATATGTGTTGTCTCTTTCGGCATGCTAAATGCCTTACAGCACTTCTCCTTGGTATGATGGTGATCATGAATTGTTGGAATTTTATATCAGGCTTTCTTCTTGTGCACACAATGAAATACACAAATATTAGATGTCACCATCAAAAGTCTTCATATTTTTTGGGTATATCAAAGAATCATACTAACAGATAGTCCTCACTGTTCTAAGTTCTACTGCCTGATAATTGACCACAGTGGGAGTTACTTATAATGGCTATCAATTCAAGAGCAATTAACGGGCAGTAAAGCTTACAGAGAAAGCAACATGGGTTGGAAGAAAGTGCTTTTAGGTCAATATAACTTTTAAAATCGTCTAAATTTTAGGGAAGAAAAAGAACCCCTGATGAACCCCTGATGAACACAGAATATTCAATCACTTATAAGCATTCCCATCATAACATGAACATGCTGGGGGTTGGTACAGGAAGAAATTCTCGCTTAATTGGGGAAAGGTTATGTTTCAAATTATCTATAACCTTTTAGATGGTGTTTACTTTATAAGACAAGAGAATATAGTGCTTGAAGAGTGAGCAAACTCTATAACCAGAGGTAGTTTCTCTAGTCAATACTCTCATCCTTTGCCCCAGCTCAGGAAAGCTCAAATTAAAGGAGGATTAAATGACACAACTTTCATTTTGTCTCATCAAATGAATTTCTACTATAGCTTAAGTTGGAAATAAAAACAGTGAAGTGGAAGCTGAAGGTATAATTTGTAGATTGGACTCAATCAAGTTAAAAATAATATTCTAAAATTTTAAATGCAATGAAGTTTGCCCTGAAAATAACTGTAGTTTTTATTTTTGGATATTAGTTTGAATACTCATCTAGGCACATAAATTGGTAAGATCTAAGGCACAAGTATTACAAAATAAAAGATTAGTCCAGTAGGGAAATATTTCCATTAGAGTTTTGTTTATCAATGATGACTTTAAGTAGATCACTAGTATTTTCAAATCTAGTATAGAAATCTAGTATAATACAATGAATGCTCCTGACTATTTTTCTATTTCTTCAAAGATTAAAAGAAACATTCTTAAATTCAGGAAAATATTGTTGGATAATATTAGACACTTTGGTATTATGCAATCTAAAACACAAGTAGGACACAAGTACTTCTTGACTGATATGGATAAATGTTAGAATCTTATAAAAGTCCAAATCATGGAAAAAGTTTTTAATATTTCTCATTCTTCACATCATGAATCTGTTCAAGTATATCCACATTTATAGAGGGACTCTTTTCCAAAGCTCTAATTTTGAATTAGGTCAAGTATCTGAAGAATACTTCTGTAGATTATACTAAAATTACGTTAATAAGGGGTGAGCATGGTGGCGTAGTGGTTAAATTTGCATGCTCCACTTCAGAGACCCAGGATTCACAGGTTCAGATCCCAGCCACAGATCTACACATCACTCATCAAGCCATGCTGTGGCAGTGCCCCACATACAATATAGTGGACAATTGGCACAGACGTTAGCTCAGTGACAATCTTCTTCAAGCAAAAAGAGGAAGATTGACAACAGATGTTAGCTCAGGGCCAATCTTCCTCACCAACAACAAAAAAAATTACCTTAATAAGAGAATGCTAATGAAAGTCTCCTTTTAGTTATGATGCAAAGATAATAAAACTTTCACAACACAGTGCTACTTAATATTTGTGGAGAATATTAATGCTGTTTTAGTACTATCTTGCTGGTTATAATTGTGAAAATTACAAATTGAGATAACAAACAGAATATTATTTGCTCTCCCTTAAATTATTTCCAAACCATAGTCACAGAGTGTGCTAGGTGGGGCTCTAAAGTGGCCCTAGTCATTCCTAGTTCTGGTATCCTTTGTATAATCCCCTCTTCCTTGGGTTTGAGCAGAACCTGAGGCTTGCTTTTAACCAACAGAATATGGCAAAGGTGGAGGGATTTTGAAGATGTAATTAAGGTCGCTAATCAGTTGACTTTATGTTAATCAAAAGGGAAATTCTCCTGGGTGGGCCTGGCCTAATCAGATGGTCCCATTAAAAGAGACTCTGGAGATCAGAGAGACGCTCTGCTGGTCTTGAAGAAGCAGGCACTGTGAGTTCTAGAGCTGAAGGAGGTGAATTCTGCCCACACTGAAGTGAGCTTGGAAGAGAACCTTGAGCCTCAGATGGGAGCGCATCCCTGCTTCACCCTTGATGGCAGCCTTGGGAGACACTGAGCAGACGAACCAAATAAACAGCATTCAGATTCCTGATCTATCGAAACCATGTGATAAATTTACGTTGTATAAAGCACTAAGTTGATTGTAATATGTTACTCAGAAAAAAACCTAATACACTGAGAAACAAAAAAAGGACAAAAATGGATATTGACAAAAGTGAATAACCTTATTATGAAGAATGTTCATAGGGGATGAAAAAATCACTTCATTTTCTTCATCACACATCACAACTAACATCTTTTGGATTTATGCATTTATTTATTTATTGTATGAATTATCCACTAGAATATATGTCTTTGGAAAACAGAGACTTTGGTTCACTGTTGTATTCTAAAAATCCAAATAGTGCCTGACACATAATGAGTACTCAGTAAATATTTAATTGACTAATATCAAAAATATATGATTATATGTTATGTGTGTTTGTTTTGAGACTCTGGATATGTCCAGAAATAAAACACAAAAGTGAAAAGAATCGTTAGTATCAGTTTTACCAAAAAAGCGTATTAACTGATGTTCTAATTTCACCCTCTTTCCTTTTAATTTACTTCAACTCTCTTTCCTCTATCTGCAAGGTCACTTCCATCATGTTATTTCTCTGATACAAACAGAGAAATACACTACACACCTCGTTACAGGAGATGCAGCCTGCCTGGTCCTAGAGACCTTCCCTCACTCAGCTCCACCCAGTCTGTCCAATATGACATCATCAGAACCCAGCTTCCCCGTACGTGTTCTGGTCAGGCAGGTCCCCCGCTCTGTCAACCCCCTGAACCTCTGTGCATTTGCTCTCTTTCTTCCTCAGTTGTGAAATGCTTCTTTCCTTCTTTCATTTTTCTCCCTTTCTCTACCCTTCAAAGTCACGTTTGAACATATAAAATGTCGCCTAGTCACACTGTACTGAACCACAATTTCATCCCTCCAGCTAGTTGTCTAAAACCCTTGATGGCAAGACAGTGTACTAGAAAGAGTAAAACAGAAAGGCGATGGACTCCAGACTGTACTAGTTAGTCATGACGTGACTTTCAACATATAGTGGCCTCTCTAAATAACTTTCTACATTTGATAAATGACATAATAATCTCACATAATTTATAGCATGCTTCAACATTAAATCATCCTTTTAGCACAGTTCCTGACATGTTATGAGTTATTGCATATGAGTCCATTTCCACTTATATGTTTTTCTTCTTCCCCAAAACAAATGGTACAAATCAATGTGTTATCTGTTCTCAATAAATACTTTCTGTTTGTCCAATGATTTCCATTTTCCTCAAGAATATTAAAACTATGACTGACAAAACATCAGATCCTATAGCGTCTTTTTATAGAAGAATAATTGACATATAATATCCTATTAGTTTTGGGTGTACATCGTAGTGGTTCAATATTTATATATACTATGAAATGATCACCAATAAGTCTATTTACCACCTGTCACCATAGAAAATTATTAGAATATTATTGACTATATTCTCTATGCTGTACATTACATCCCTATGACTTGTTTATTTTTTAATTGGAAATTTGTACCTCTTAACCCACTTCATCTATTTTGCCCACCTCACAACCTCGTTCCACTCTGGTAACCACCAGTTTGTTTCCTGTCTCTATGAGTCTGTTTCTATTTTGTTTGGTTTGTCTTGTTTTTTAGATTCCACATGTAAGTGAAATCATATGGCATTTATCTTTTCTGTCTGACTTATTTCTCTTAGCATAATACCCTCTAGGTCCATCCATGTTGTCATAAATGGAAAATTTTGTTCTTTTGAATGGCTGAGTAACATTCCATTGTATATAAAAACACGCCATGTTCTTTATCTATTCATCTATCAATGGACACTTAGTTTATTTCTACATCTTAGCTGTTGTAAATAATGCTGCAATGAACATAGGGGTGCATATATCTCTTTGAATTAGCGTCTTCATTTTCTTTGGATAAATACTCAAAAGTGAAATTACTGGATTGTATGGTGGTTCTATTTTTAATTTTTTTAGGGAAGCTCCATACTGTTTTCCATAGTGGTTGCACCAATTTACGTTCCCATCAATAGTGTACTTGGGTTCCCTTGTCTCCACATCCTTGCCAACACTCACTATTTCTGTCTTTTTGATAATAGCCATTTTGACAGGTGTGAGTTGATATCTCATAGAGGTTTTGATTTGCTTTTCCCTGATGATTAGTGATATTGAGCATCTTGTCATGTGTCTGTTGGCCATCTCTAGTCATCTTTGGGAAAATGTCTACTCAAGCCCTCTGCCCATTTTTAAATTGTTTTTTTTGATATTAAGTTGTATAAGTTCTTTATCTATTTTGGATATTAACCCCTTATCAGATATATGATTACAGACTCTATAGATTTCAAAAATAATTTAATGTAAAGTAAATCAATGAAAATAAATTCTATACACACACACCCCTTTAATGTGCCATGAAAATCTCTATGACCGGAAATCCCTCTCTCATTTGTGATGCTTTTCAGGTTATGCCATGTAGGGATTATAAAGGAAATTCAGTTGAGCTCCTAAAGCCATGCTGGCAAAAATGTCAACCTACTACCAAGAAACATCAGAAAATTAAAGAGTATATTGCTTAATTTCAAATAAAAAATATTTCTATTTAACCTACATTATATATAACACATAACCTAGGATAGCTCGTTTTGGATTTAAATGCATAGCTATGATGTTTAATTTTGTTCATCTAATAAGTGGAAAACAGCAACATTAAGTGAAATTCCAAAATATTTTTCCCATGGCTTTTTAAGTTTGTATTTCCATGCAACTATTATTATTTGTTAATTATTGACATTTGGAAGGTTTGCATGCTTCCAAAAATACTAAGCACCTCTGAGGAAATCCGGGGTTTATTAAGTGAAAATCCTGCTATTTAATTGTTTCAGATTCATGAGAGAAGCACTCAAGGTCAACAAAAAGAGCTTCAATGCAGGACACACTGCCTACCTCTGACCACGCCTAGAACCTACTTTGAACTTCTGTAAGAAAAAACAGCACTTAGCATTTTAAAGACAACTCTTCAGTTAAAACTGTTTTATTCTGGATCAAAAGTAATTTGTAAAAATGCATAACAATTTTTTGTTGTTGTTGTTGTTTTAGTGCTGAGGAAGATTAGCCCTGAGCTAACATATATGGCCAATCTTTCTCTACTTTTTGCACGTGGGTTGCTGCCACAATGTGGCTGATGAGCAGCATAGATCTGTGCCCAGGATGTGAACCTAAGAAGCCTGGCCACTGAAGCAGAACATGCCGAATTTAACCACTACTCCACGGGGCCAGCCACAGTTATTGTTGTTGTGGTGGTGGTGGTTTTATCAACTATACATACTTATAGTATTTTGCAAGTTGATAGTTAAAGATATGTGAATCAAATAAAAAGGGCTGAGGGATTACTACTTTACACAGGGAGGAGGAAAGCATTCATACATGTAAAAAACATTTATTGTCTCATAAGTACTGAGGGTGAAAAATATGGTTTAATATCTCTGTCCTAATGTTTTCCCTAGCTTTGGAGAGAATAGAAACACACATGAGTAATCATAACAGAGTGTGGGAATTGCAAGTAAAATAAATAACAGAGTCGTTAGGTTGGTCAATTATAGAATAGTTATAATAAATGATTAACATACATATTCATTCCATATACATATATTCCCATAAATTCATTTTGTTTATTCATATGCATTATATATAGTTATACTGTGAAATAATAGAGCATAGATCAATAGGTACAGATCTACAGATATAGACATATACCTGCCCCCAGTTCCTGGCACAGAGCTCCTAAAACCCTCGGAATTTCCTAAGTGATAAGAACACTAGCAGCATCTATTATTCTAACGAGGCAATTCTTGGCAGGCTCCTGGATAACTTCAGGATGGGTGCTGCTCATCAGAAAGATCAAGCTATGAGTAGAAGCTTGGAACTTTCAGCCCCTCCCCCATCCTCTGGGAAGTAGAGAGCGGCTGGAAATTGAGTGAATGATTGGTCACACCTGCATGATGAAGCCTTCAAAAAATTCCAGAGTTCAGGGCGTTGAGAACTTCAGGGTGAGTAAACACACCTATGTGCTGGGAGAGTGGCACACCCCAACTCCTTGGGGACAGAAGCTCCTGTGCTCAGGACCCTTCCAGACCATGCCCTGTGTATCCCTTTATCCGGCTGTTCATCTGAATCCTTTACATATTCTTTGTTATGTGATAAACTGGCAAACATAAGCAAATGTTTCCCTGAGTTCTGTGAGATCCTTTAGCAAATGATTGAATCCAAGGAGGGGGCATGGGAAGTTCTGATCTGTAGCCAAGTGGGACAGAAGTTG